>NC_068981.1:124261682-124262678 GCF_001194135.2 Octopus bimaculoides
AATAACATAAATAACATTGATATGGATATTGCCGTCAAATCTCTTTCTTAAATGTAAAAATTTAAAAGGATCTTTTTGGTTTGACTGGCAACACTTGTTTTCTTAACGAAACACTTTCAAACTTGGGATACTGGTAGAATGTGTCATATAAAACATCTTTTTCTCTTAGCCTTCTTAACCAAAATTACTTCTTAATAAGTTATTTCATGTTAAAGTTGTCGTATTTCTGTAATTCCAACCAATCACTGACGTCTATTCAGCTGAATACAGTTACTGCTCTTTTTATAAACAATAATTTTTACCGGTGTTAAGAGTGTTATTCCCTGTTTAATTATATCATTATTCCCTAGTAAGGGTTTAGGGTTTTAGGGTTAGGGTTCGGGTTTTAGTGTTAGGGTTAAGGTTTTAGGGTTAGGGTTCGGGTTTTAGAGTTAGGGTAAGGGTTTTAGGGTTAGGGTTGGGGTTAGGGTTAGGGTTATGGTTATGAGTTATAGGGTTTTAGGGTTAGGGTTAAGGTTATGGCAAAAATAATCATAACCCTAACCGTAATCCTAAAACTAACCCTAACTCTAAAACCCGAACCCTAACCCTAAAACCCTAAAGCTAAAACCAGTAGAAACGCACGAACAATGTCATAAATAACAGTGACAAACGAAATATATACCGCTGATAGTTGTTGTTGACAACGGATAGTTTTTGCTGACAAACAACGGCACTAATTTTATTCAAGGAAAAGATCCTCTGACACTGTTGTTTACATTCCACGGAGTTATTGTTTTCATCTCAATAGACGTCAGTGATTGGTTGAAATTACCGAAATACGACAATTTTTTTACATGAAATAACTTCGAATACAAAATTTTTTATCTGTTCTATAACACAAAATATACAAGTATTCGAAGTTTGAAAGTGTTTCGGTACCAAAAACACTACATAAACCATAACTGAAAAATGTTGCCCGTCAAACCAAAAGGATCCATTTAAAACTTTGTATAT
>NC_068981.1:124264039-124264848 GCF_001194135.2 Octopus bimaculoides
GTGCGTGCATATGTTTGGGTGTAGTATTGTGTTTTGTTTGTATTGTTTGTGCAGTGTGTGTATACGTGTGGGTGTGTTTCTGTGAGTGTGTCTATGTGTCTTGTATTTGTTCGGGTGGTGTGTGTGTTATTGCGTGTGTGTGCGTGCTTGTATGTGTGTATGTATGTATGTGTGTGTGTCTCTGAGTGTTTGTTGTGATTGTTGAGACAGTGTTGCGTGTATATATGTGTGTTTTTTCTTTGAGTGTGTGTGATTTTTTTTACTGGGGAACGGGCATATTGTGTTTGTGTGTGGGTACATATGTGTGTATACATGCGTGTGTGTGTGGGTGGGTTGCGTTGTATTTACGTGTTTGTGTCTGTATCTGTGTATGTGTGGGTATGTTTGTGCGAGTGTATCTTGTAATTGTCAGGGCGGTGTGTGTAGATGTGTGCATGTACGTGTTTACGTGTGTGTGTATGTGTGTTTGTCTGTGAGTGTTGGTTGTAATTGCTTGAATCGTATTGCATGTGTATAAATGTATGTTTTTTCTTGGAATGTGTGTGGGTTTGTGCTCGAGCGTGGGAATATTGTGTTTGTGCGTGTGTGTATATGTATGTGTGTGTTTGTGTGGGAGGTTTGCGTTGTTTTTGCGCGTGTATTTGTATATCTGTGTGTGTTTGTTGTGGATGTGTGCCTGGGGGGGGGTATGTTAGAGTATGTTGAGTTGTGGTCTGTATTTTTGAATAAATATATTTTCCTTATTTATTCGTGTTTGGTCAGTGGTGTTGTCTGGGCATTCGTACAGTGGGAAAATTAGGAATTTGGGG
>NC_068981.1:124265162-124267442 GCF_001194135.2 Octopus bimaculoides
AAGTACACACACATATACAAGCACACAAACATGAACACAAACAGGCACATGGATTTGCAGAATACATACATACCTACAAACGTGCACACAAGCATACATATATATATATGCATACACACATACATGCATACACACATAGATGCATACACACACTGACATACATACATACATACACACACATACATGCATACATACAAACATATGTGTATGCACATGCACACTGACGCACATGCATGCACACAAACAAACAAAAAAAGAACGTAATTCCGATAACGGACACAGACGACCGCAACAATATCAAGAACACGACAAATAACGACAGCAGCAGCGGCGGTAACAACGATTGGTGCAATATCGAGAATAACCAGCCGAAATTGCAAAGATAATCTGGATCTCGACTGAAGAGAGAAAACTCCGAATGACATGTCCGTGTTTTCTTTGTATCATCTATCTGGATGTTTTGCGTTCTTGTCCCATTTTGTATTATATACATATATATATATATATATATATGTGTGTGTGTGTGTGTGTGTGTATATATATATATATATATATATATATATATGTATATATGCTTATATATTTATATTGGTCATAAAAATGTACTATACTAAGATGAGAGTACGAATTTCTTAACTCGACATATATTTTAGTAAGCTCGCAACTACGCAATAACCGTAATGTTCATAATTTGCAGATGGAATATAGAAGCGTTTCTTGGATATGCAACAAATAAACAGTCACACAGAGATATTACCATAAATCCGGTTCTCTTCAGCAAGATAAAGTTGACAAAAGCAATTTATATAGTACTACTCGAGATTTAAATGTTGAAGTGAAAGAATAGGAAAAATAACAACAAAAGACAAGGGAAGGGAGTATATTAGTGACGTAGAAAGTGGTCACAGATGTAGAGAAGAAGAAATGAAAGGCATGGATAGGGAGAGAGATTTCTTTGATATAGGGGCAATGAACAGAGGTAGAACAAATGAAACGGAGACAGGAGGAGAGGAGGTAAAGTTAAGGTAAGATTGGTGAATGGAGTGCCACTGGTGGTCGGGTATCTCACTAAGTAGACTTTAAATCGATTAGAATGGTAGCTGAATACAGAGAGAGGCAGGAAGCGGTAAGCAATGACCGAAAGGAATAAGAGAAGGCGTAACGGAGGAGGAAGCTATGCTGAGATAAGGAAGATGGTACAAGTAGAATAGAGAAAGAGAATGCTGCTAGCATTGCTAAATAATAAGAGCATAACCACAGTTAAGAGAAATCGTAAAAACTTTATGTAATGAGCAAAGTGGAATAAAATTTGTACTTACACGCAAAAATTACATCAGAGAATCAATTAAGTAACGAGGTATTACGTTGGTGAAGGATAGCGAGCGATTACCTGCAACACAACTTACAAGCACAGTGGTTAGTATTGTACAGGTAAGCCCCCACAAACTACGGACTAAGATAAGTAATATTCTGTGACTTGAGGTGGTGTATGTCTGTGACTAGGAAGCTAGAGAGTTTACAGGCTCTATTTGTAAACAAATTCATATGAGGCCGGTAGGGGCACATGAATTATTAGGTAAATCTGAGCTTCCTGAAACAGCGGTCGAGTGAAGAAATTATGTACTTTCTTCTTCGTATTCAGCATTTTTTATGATCTCTGCAAATATATTTGTACACACACACACACACACACACACACACACACACACGCACATTCACATACACACACACACACACACACACACATGTAAGTATGTGTGTGAGCGTATGTGTTTATCTTTCTGAATATATGTAGTTATATGCGTTTATGTGAATCTATCTAGCTATCTACGCACACATACATACACGCATAAATTTATCACTGATTGCTAGAACATTTAGTGAACAGTTTGAATGGATGCTTATGCTTCACTTCTGGTTTGAGCTTTTTACAAACTTCACACAAACCTGGGTAACATATCAATAGAAAACATCGTTCAACACAGCAGAGTATTGAGGTCGATGTAATCGAATAGGCTCCTCACCAAAAATTTCAGGCCTTGTGCTTATAGTAGAAAGGATTATTATTATTATTATTATTATTATTATTATTATTATTATTATTATTCAGTAGTTTTATTTTTATAACGTGCTTTCACTTCACTACCGAGCGCAGCTCTGTGCGCCTTGGGTATGTGCTGTGGTTTGCTGTGGTGCTCTTATGTTTACTGTATTGAAAGTGTTTTGCGTAGGATGTGTGCAGTACCCAGTAGTGCAATTTTCTGTATGTTATATATATTT
>NC_068981.1:124267752-124270703 GCF_001194135.2 Octopus bimaculoides
CTGGTCTATTTGCCTTAATTTCTCTATCTGTGTGTATTGGCATATCCCAGAGTATGGTTGCTTTCTCGTTTTCTGTGACCTTTTCTGGCGTGTGTTTATACCATCTTTTTTATTATTATTATTATTATTATTATTATTATTATTATTATTATTATTATTATTATCATTATCATTATCATTATTATTATTATTATTATTATTATTATTATTATTATTATTATTATTATTATTATTATTATTATTACCATCATCATCACCATCATCATTTTATCACAGGTTTTGTTGGCGCTCCTGGAATTTTGCATGCGTAGCGGGCTTACTATCTGAAGTCTGTGGTACCATGCTATTTGTTCTTTTCGGCAATCTAACACTTAACTGATTATTCTGGCCGTGCCAAGGAGGCAAAACTTTGGTGACTTCTACTAGGCATTCTATTCCAATTTCTTTTATATTTCTTTGAAGCCTTCTGATACTGTACTCAAGGACCCAACAATAATTGACACTTCCTTCACCTTCATTTTCCATACCCAGGCTATTTCGTACTTTCGTTGTGTCTCTCTATCTTTTCGCCTTCCTGCTTGACTATTCGTGGGTCAAAGGGGCATGTAACTTCAACTAGCATATGTAATGCATCTTGTCCACCACTACTAGGTCCGGTCTGTTATGCTCTAGCACTTGATCTGTTTCGATTGAGAAATCCCAGACGATTCTGATAGTCTCTGACCCTGTCACTCACTGTTGTTTGTGCTCATATCACGTCTTGTCTCTCTCTAACCCTCTCTTTTTGCACAGTTTCCAATGTTGCACTTTCGCTACCTGGTCGTGTTGTTTTGGGCAAGTCTAGGGCATTCGTTTGTGATATGGGCAATGGTTTCAACCCCTCTATTGCAGATGCGACACAGCGGAGACACTTGCTCATTCCTCAGGTTGACCCTCCAGTTCGTGGCCAGAGCTTGGTCCTGCGCTGCCTGTATAGTGCCTTAGGTCTCTTTTTTTAGGGTTCTTTCATCAGTCATTCCCAGCTATTTTTTCTAGTAACCTCTGATGAGTCTACATGGAATTGATTGTGTAGTCCCTTCTTGCGTAATTCTTCATGTCATTTTTGTACTTCTTCCTTTGTTTTCCATCTTTGTCTGCTCTCAATACTCCCTCATTCCTAACTGTCACTAGCAAGGTTTCCTTACTTTGGGTTAGGTAACTCATTATACTCACGAGCTCGATACATGCGCAGTCTTCCAAACTTATCAGTCCCCTTCCTCCATTTACTCTCTTTATGTATAGGCGATCAGTGTCTGAACGTGGTTGATGGACTCCATGCAGCGTTAGGAGCTTTCTTGACTTCCTGTCCATCTCCTTTAGCTCCTCCTCTATCCACTTCAGGATTCCAGCGCCATACCGAACTACTACAACCGCGCGCGTGTTTATTGCTTAAATTATGTTTCTGGCATTGAGCGTTGAAGCCAATATGTTTCTCGCTCGCTGCGGGTACTCTCTTTTTGTCTTTTCCATCATATCGTGGTGTTTGATTCCATCAGCCTCAAGTATTCCCAGGTATTCATAGTTGGATTGAGGTTGAATTGCCTTCATTATTTCACCACTTGGCAACTATATGCCTTCTGTCTTGGCAAGCTTTCCTCGTCTCATCACCATCGTAGTACATTTTAAGAAGCTAAACTTTATCTTAATATCTTTGGAGAAAATCCGCATAGACTGGAAGAAGCTATCCAGTTCTATCTCAGTTTTTGTGAATAGCTTCAGGTCGTCCATGAATAGCAAGTGGTTTAGTTTTTCCTTACCTCTTTGGAGATCATACCCCAACTTTGTTTTCTGTAGTATTTCACCCAAGGAGATCATTACTGCCACGAACATTGTTTCCCTGGAAGATTCCTTTCTTGATTTTCGTCTCTCCTATTACTTGCTTCCCTGCTGTCAATTCCGTTCTCCAGTATTTCATGCCATTCTATATAAGGCTTCTTATTATCCAGGAGTGTGGTGTCATATGGTATGCTCTGCGATAGTTAACCCATGTCATGCTCAGGTTTGTATGTCTTCTCTTGGAGTTCCTGATAATTAGATTACCAATTAAGAGCTGATCCTTCGTTAACCCGGATCCTTTTTCCGCACCCATTCTGTTCAATGGGTAGTAGCTCACTTCTTTCCAAGTATCTGTACAGTTCACCGGCCGAAGCACCTGACATTAGTTTCCACATTAGCGGAAGGCATGTTATTGCTTTGAAGTTGGATGCAACATTTCCCTTTTCAGCATCCTTGGTACATAAAACAATGTCCTCTTTGTCATCCAGCTGGGTACTGCGCCTTCCTGCAAGTACTCATCTAGCTGTTGTGCTCTACTTTCATTAGAGCCCTCTCAGCTTCTGCATCCAATACCCTTAGACCCAATCCGGTCCTGGGCTCTTCCAATTTAGAAATTTTCTTAACTGCTTTTTTACCATTTCTGTAGTTATCTTTTTGTCTTCTTTCACTTCTATAGTTCTTAACCTCTCTTAGATTTCATGCAGCCACTCCACTTCATCATTATGCTCTACAGGTTGGTCTCAGATTCCTCTCCAGAATGCCTTGCTTTCCTCTGCATCTGGTATCATTGAAACAGTTTCTTCTGATTTGATTCATATTATTATTATTGTTATTATTATTATTGTTGTTGTTGTTGCTATTATTATTATTATTATCATTATTATTATTCAGTAGTTTTATTTTTATAACGTGCTTTCACTTCACTACCGAGCGCAGCTCTGTGCGCCTTGGGTATATGCTGTGGTTTGCTGTGGTGCTCTTATGTTTACTGTATTGAAAGTGTTTTGCGTAGAATGTGTGCAGTACCCAGTAGTGCAATTTTCTGTATGTTATATATATTTGTAAGTCCTGGTGTTTTTGTTATGTATTTGTCTGAATATTTTTTTATTATACCTAAGGCACCTACTATGATAGGA
>NC_068981.1:124272662-124275960 GCF_001194135.2 Octopus bimaculoides
ATTATTATTATTATTATTATTATTATCATTATTATTATTATTATTATTATTATTATTATTGTTATTATTATTATTGTTGTTGTTATTATTATTATTATTATTATTATTATTATTATTATTATTATTATTATTATTATTATTATTATTATTATTAAAGTTGGCGAACTGGCAGAATCGTTTGTATGTCGGTCAAAATGTTTACCAGCATTTCGTCCGTATTTACGTTCTGAGTTATGATTCCGCTGAGGTCAACTTTACGTTTGATCCTTTCGGGGGTGATCTTTGCGGTCGATGTAATCAACTTACATCCTCCCCACCAACTTGCTGGCTTTGTACCAGAATTTGAAATCAATATTATTATACTTCTTTTTGGGCGATGGTTTCACAGAATTGTTACAAGCGTCCCTGGATGATACCTTGCGGTATTTACTTACAACCCTTTACATTCTAATTTCAAAATGTAAAATTCGACTCCGCCTTTCATTCTTACTGGAGAGAGTTAAGTATTGAATCGATGGAACTGACTCTGTACCATTTAACTTACATATGTGGCTATGTGCCAATTTGAGAAAGACATGTAGCAATATGACCACCCACATGAAGAACAGGCCCTGAAGAATTTTACGAGACACAATCTTCTGTAATTTTCACACGCTTATTATTTAATTAGATTTATGCTTTTAGGAGAAAATCACTTCATGACGTTTGTAAATTTCATTCCGCTGATTGTCTTTTTTCGATTCATACCATTTTAATCATTTTACTTAGCTGAAAGGCGGCGAACTGGTATGATCGTTAGCACATCTGCGAAAATGCTCAGCCGTATTTCGTCCGACCTTGCATTCTGAATTCAAATTCCACCGAGGTCGACTTTGCTTTTCATCCTCTCGGAGTCGATGAAATAAGTACCAGTTATGCACTGGGGCTCGATGTAATTAAGTAGCCCTCTCCCCCATAATTCCAGGTCTTGTGCCAATAGAAAAAAGGATTATTTTACTTAGCTGAAAGGCGGCGAGGAGACGGAATCTTTAGCATGCCGAGCAAAATGCTTTGCGGCATCTCGTCTGTCTTTATGTTCTGAGTTCAAATGCAACCCAAGTCGACTTTTCCTTTCATCCCTTCGGGATCGATATAATAAATACCAGTTGAGCATTGAGGTCGATGTAATTGACTCATCCCCTCCTCCGAAATTGCTGGTCCTGCGCCAAAATTCGAAATCATTATTTTACTTAGCTGAATGTATAATCTTAATGGTGAAAGATGTTATTTCGAAAACAAATTCATTCGCTGAAACAGTCATGCTATCATTAACGTACCATATTGTTTGTAAAGAATGATAATAATTTCCATTGAGTTTACTTGAAACAAGTAACCAGAAAGAAGTGTTTCATGTTGCAAGGATGAGTTAATCAGAAGTTATGAATACCGTGTAACGGATGCTTGAGTTTATAGGACAGTTGTGAAATATTTTTATGTTAGTAAGTCAAGTCCGATGACCGGAGCCTATAAAAATGAAAAGAATAATAGAATGCAGTTTTATTTGTATATATTCGCGTGCGCCTATATCTATGTGTCTATGTATATGTATCTATATGTATGTATATACATATGTATGTATGTATGTATGTATGTATGTATGTATGTATGTATGCATGTATGTATATGCCATATATATATATTTGATGGGATCATTGTTGGCGTTGCGTGTTGATATACAGCGTGCCACAGGTATGTTTGTCCTGAATAAGTGCATTTCTCGGTGTGATTTTGGTTGAAAACTTTTACGAAGTCTTCAAAATTATTATTATTATTATTATTATTATTATTATTATTATTATTATTATTATTATTATTAGTAGTAGTAGTAGTAGTGGTGGTGGTGGTGGTGGTGGTGGTGGTGGTAGTAGTAGTAGTAGTAGTAGTAGTATTTTCCGATTTATTTGCGTTTTATTTCATTTTCTGGTCGGGTCTCAACCAGAGATCCAAGGCACGTATAGAGAGAAATTGGAGAAATTAAATGGAGAGAATTTTCTTGAGAATTCGGGTGGATGATGTCAAAATAATTCTCATAAATTGTTAATTTCCCAGGGATCTGGTCAAAGCATTTTTTTCTGCCATTGTTGATTATTCCTAGGGTACTTACAGTTACAGGGTGGTTTTGGTTTTTAATTGCCACGTCTTGATATCTCAATCTAAAGTTCCTTATATTTTGGCAGTTAAAAATTCCTTTGCTGAGATGTTTCTACCAGAAGGCACTGTCATATCAGTTAACAGGCATAGATTTTGTTTTGATGACAATGTCTGGTGGGTTATCATTTATTTGTCTGTAAGTACGTATGCCATAATCCCATAGGATGGTAACGTTCTCTCCCTCAATGACTAGCTCTGAGTGGTGTTCATACCAGTTCTTAGGGTGCGAGGTATAATGACGGCATACGTTCCAGTGCAAGTATTTGCCAACTTGTTTATATCTGGTTTTATATTTTGTAGGAGCAAGGACTGAGCAACCGGCAGCAATGTAGTTAATACGCTCCAGTTTGACATTACAGAGTCTACATTTTGTATCTACCTCATTGTGTGGGATATCAGCTTGATAGTTCCGAGTAAAGGAGTCTCTGATATTGTGCCGGTTGGATAAATCCTTCTGTTTCGGTTGTCAAACCAGCACTCTGCAGCCTCTGATGAGTTCTTCTCATATTTACATCAGCTTCCCAAGCTCATTCCAGGTATTGCCCATGTTATGGTTTTTCTTACCACAGTCTCGATATTACCTTCAAGCTTTCCTGTTTGGCTTTTGTTCTACACTTTTTGCTGACTTAGTGGGTGATGTGTCCTCCTTAACAGCATCATAATCAGGGAGGTTACATTTTCGTCTAAATTTATTTGCTTCCTTTGAGATTGAGTGCAGTTTCTTAATCTCTTCATGTTCAATTACCAGCTGTATTATCCAGTCAGTGTTACTTTGGATGTACACTTGGAATCCTATAGTGGTCGTTTTATTGGACATTTCAAGTTGGATTAAACCTCTACCGCTTTCTTTTCATGGGAGATAGAACCTGTGGACGTCTGATTTTAGATGGTGCATCCAGTGTAGTGTCAGCCGTTTCCTGGTCTTTATTGTCCATACGCTAGATTTTACTCAGATTCCAACTGATGACAAAGGCTATACTGGACAACTGGTACTGCCAGGGAGTTCATCGCTGCAATTCTACTCTGGGAGTTCAGCTTAGTATTCAGGACCATTCTGACACGTTTATTATTATTATTATTATTATTATTATTATTATTATTATTATTA
>NC_068981.1:124276060-124276866 GCF_001194135.2 Octopus bimaculoides
GTATGTATGTGTGTGTGTCTCTGAGTGTTTGTTGTGATTGTTGGGACAGTGTTGCGTGTATATACGTGTGTGTTTTTTCTTTGAGTGTGTGTGATTTTTTTTACTGGGGAACGGGCATATTGTGTTTGTGTGTGGGTACATATGTGTGTATATATGCGTTGTATTTGCGTGTTTGTGTCTGTATCTGTGTATGTGTGGGTGTGTTTGTGTGAGTGTATCTTGTAATTGTCAGGGCGGTGTGTGTAGATGTGTACATGTTCGTGTTTACGTGTGTGTGTATGTGTGTTTGTCTGTGAGTGTTGGTTGTAATTGCTTGAATCGTATTGCATGTGTATAAATGTGTGTTTTCTTGGAATGTGTGTGGGTTTGTGCTCGAGCGTGGGAATATTGTGTTTGTGCGTGTGTGTATATGTATGTGTGTGTGTTTGTGTGGGAGGTTTGCATTGTTTTTGCGCGTGTATTTGTATATCTGCGTGTGTTTGTTGTGGATGTGTGCCTGGGGGTGGGGTATGTTAGAGTATGTTGAGTTGTGGTCTGTATTTTTGAATAAATATATTTTCCTTATTTATTCGTGTTTGGTCAGTGGTGTTGTCTGGGCATTCGTACAGTGGGAAAATTAGGAATTTGGGGGACTTGTTATGTGCACAGAGATCTAAGTGGCCACTAAGTGGTGTCTGTCTTGTGATGGGATTCCTTAATTATTGGGGGTGGACTGTCATCCTGTCTATGAGGGTGAGACTAGTCTGCCCTATGTTGTCTTTGTGGCACCCTTCACACCTAATAGCATAAAGTAAATTTTTTAATGC
>NC_068981.1:124277437-124284837 GCF_001194135.2 Octopus bimaculoides
CAAACCTGCACACACAAGGAGTCAGAAGTACACACACATATACAAGCACACAAACATGAACACAAACAGGCACATGGATTTGCAGAATACATACATACCTACAAACGTGCTCACAAGCATACATATATATATATGCATACACACATACATGCATACACACATAGATGCATACACACACTGTCATACATACATACACACACATACATGCATACATACAAACATATGTGTATGCACATGCACACTGACGCACATGCATGCACACAAACAAACAAAAAAAGAACGTAATTCCGATAACGGACACAGTCAACGATTACTGAAAAGGTAGCAAGACGCAACGAAAATTTCAGCAAAAGTAAGTAAATGAGTAAAAATCGAACCGGTGAGTGCGTTAAATTGATAAGGTACTAAAAGAGAATGACTCCCCCCAGACAATAATATATATGTGTGTGTGTGTAATATATGTATGTGTGTTTGTGTGAGTGTATGTGTGTGTGTGTGTGAGAGAGTTTGTTAGTGCGTGTATCTTCAGAGTATAATGTAACTAGATTGGTTTAGTATGTCTCAGGGTCATTACTATTTTTCTACTAAAGTTAAGATTTTTCATTAAACATACAAATCGAGAAAAACTAACCAAATCTAAGCATAGAAGCGTACCTGCGTGTTATCATCATCATCATCATCATCATCATCATCATCATCATCATCATCATCATTATTATTATTATCATTATCATTATTATTATTATTATTATTCAGTAGTTTTATTTTTATAACGTGCTTTCACTTCACTACCGAGCGCAGCTCTGTGCGCCTTGGGTATGTGCTGTGGTTTGCTGTGGTGCTCTTATGTTTACTGTATTGAAAGTGTTTTGCGTAGGATGTGTGCAGTACCAAGTAGTGCAATTTTCTGTATGTTATATATATTTGTAAGTCCTGCTATTTTTGTTATGTATTTGTCTGAATATTTTTTTATTATACCTAAGGCACCTACTATGATAGGAATTGTTTCTGTTTTTAGATTCCACATTCGAGTTATCTCTATTTCCAGGTCTTTGTATTTTGAAAGTTTTTCCATTTCTTTCAGAGAAACGTTGTCATCTGCTGGTATTGATACATCAATTAGAAAGCATTTTTTTTCTTCATGATCTTTGACAACTATATCTGGTCTATTTGCCATTATTATTATTATTATTATTATTATTATTATTATTATTATTATTATTATTATTATTATTATTATTTATATTGCTATCATTACCTCTGCTATTTTATTTCGACAGTGCGATTTCGAAGAATATGATACAAATAAAGATGGCCAAGTTACCAAACCAGAGTTCGTTCGAGCGATGTATAAGCGATATCTTCAGTAAGTTCACACGTTTCGTATCTTTTCATCGTATCTCTCATTTTGGATCTTTTCCTTTTCATGGGCAGTTCGATTAATTAATTTTCTTTAACTAAACACTTTGAAACTTCGTATACTGGTAGAATGTGTCATATAGAGCATATTTTACTCTTAGCGCTGTTGAGAAAAGTTTCTACTTTCGAAGTTATTTCGTGTTAAAGCTGTCGTATTTCGGTAATTTCAGCCAATCAATGACTTGTATTCAGCTGAATAAAATTACTGCTGTTGTTTGAATATTTACAGTAGTGAAAATATTCAAAAAATCATATCGTTTGTCACTGTTATTTATGACATCGTCCGCACGTTTGTACTTGTTTTAGCTTTAAAAACATTTACAACAATTTTTCTACTTAGGGTTAGGGTTTTAGGGTTAGGTTTTAAGGGTTAGGGTTGGGTTTTAGTGTTAAGGTTAGGGTTTTAGAGTTAGAGTTTTAAGGTTAGGGTTTTAGGTTAGGGTTTTAGGTTTGAGGTCTTAGGGTTAAGGTTATGGAAAAAGTGAAAAATGAAGGAATTGGAGTGGGAGGGGCTAAAAAATTTCAGGAAAACAGGACCCCCCCCCCTAAAAGCAGTAGAAATGCACGAACGATTATGATGGTGTCATGAAGTAAACGTTTTTCCGATACACTCGTTTATTCTTATGAACGTAACTGAAATGAAATATGTCATAAATAACAGTGACAAGCGAAATATACACCGCCGGAAGTTGTTGTTGACAAACAACAACAGTATTTTTTGCCAACTGAATACACGTCATTGATTGGTCGAAATTATCGAAATACGATAACTTTAACACGAAATAACTTCGAAAATAGAAACTTTTCTCAGGAGTGGCTCCGACAACAGTAAAAACAACGAGAACAACAACAACAATCTTATCACCACTAGCACAACTATCAATAGTACCAAACATTCCTTAGTAATAAATTTCCGTTAATAACTGAATGGTGTCGGTGGAGGGGCGAGAGAAGCGGAAGATATAGGAATCTGTTTCGATAACGGAGCGAGCATACAACAGCAACAACAACAACAGCAATAACAATTACATTTCACTTGAAACAGTGCTAAGTATTTTATAGGAAGGAAAAAGAATTGTAAAGTTGTAACATTTATCGCTTTTCCCATATGTTTCTTACGACAAATTGGTATGTGGTTAAGAGGCTCGTTTTGCAACCAAATGGTTTCGGGATCAGTCCCACTGCGCAGCATCTTGGGCAAGTGCCTTTTATTATAGCCCCAGGCCAACCGGTGGCTTGTAATAGTCTGGAGTGGCTGCATGGTAAGAAGCTTGCTTCCCAACCACATGGTTCCGGGTTCAGTCCCAATGCGTGGCACATTGAGCAAGTGTGTGTGTGTGTGTGTGTGTGTGTCTGTATATGTTTGTGTGTTTGTGTTCCCCCATCATCGCTTGACAACCGATGGTGGTGTGTTTAGGTCCCCGTAACTTAGCGGTTCGGCAAAAGAGACCGATAGAATAAGAACTAGGCATCCAAAGAATAAGTCCTGGGGTCGATTTGCTCGACTAAAGGCGGTGCTCCAGCATGGCCGCGGTCAAATGACTGAAACAAGTAAAAGAGTAAAGAGTAACGCTAAGAGTAAAAGATGTTCTATATGACACATTCTACCAGTATACGAAGTTTCAAAGTGTTTAATTAAAGAAAATTAATCAATCGAGCTGCCCATGTAAAGGAAAAAGATCCCTCATTTTATTTCATAATGCCTTCCATAATGATACAGCTAAACATTTGTAATGACTTGCTGTAGCTGTTTACATTGTAGACATATATAACAGAAGCCTTATGTTATCCAGCCACACGAACAAAAGTAAATGCTATGTAACTTAGTCCGATGTTTGCTCGGTCACTTTCAATAATCTTTTCTATTCTAAGCACAAGGCCTTGAAAATTTTTGGAGAAGGGGGCTAGTTGATTATATCGACCCCACCAGTGTGTAACTGGTACTTATTTCATCGATCCCAAAAGGATGAAAGGCAAAGTCGACCATGGCGGAATTTGAACACAGAACGTAGCGGTAGACGAAATACCGCTAAGCATGTCGCCCAGCGTGCTACCGATTCTGCCGGCTCGCCGCCTTAAATAATGATTTCTTTTCTTTTATTTAAAAAAAATATTTTATTTTTATTTTTCCTCGGCCTTTTGGCTAAGATCAAAATGCCACCTTAAATAACAACAACAACAATACCAACAACAACAACAACAACAACGACGACGACAACAACAACAACAGCAACAATAATGATAATAATTATAATAATGATGAAGGCCTTTCCCGTGGAAGACGACGTATGTGTGTTCAGTTTTTGCTGAACGAGCTGCACAAATGATTTGATTATAGTGATCAAATGTATGTGCTGTGGTACATAAACTCACTCCCGCCATCAAATCGATATTACATGTACAGGTGCACGAGTGTGTCACACGTCAGATGTCAAAATGATCGCAGAGCAACGTGAAAGGAAATGTTTTGCTCAAGAACACAACGCTCTTTCCGGGAATCGAAACCATGATCTAGCGTTCGTGAGTGCAGACACTCACCGCTAGACTATATATTGTTCACAACGCCACCTTCCCCAAATGGTGAATTTTATGTTGCATGCATACATAATGAACTAAAACACATTTTCGTCTGAGTACTAGACCGCTGATCAAGAAATGTTGCGTAACCCAGAGTGCTTTTTGAATAAGACACAATTACATCCGCTTTATGTGTTCTATATCACTTTATTATTAGAGGAACTTGTAAGGCAGCGAGCTAGTAGAACCGTTAGCACGCCGGGGAAAAAAAAAAATTCATATCGGCATTTCGCCCGTCTTTACGTTCTGAATTCAAATTCTGCCGAAGTCGACTTTACCTTTCGAGTGCGATAAAAGAAGAACCAGTTGAACGCGTATTTTGCATGAAGACCTGCATCTTCACCCGTACGAATTGGTCAATCGGCAACAGTTAAAACCGAGGGACTATGCACGGCGGCTTAACTTCGCACGTCAGAGGGAAGCAATTTTGGGGGTAAATAACGGCTTCATTTTTTTAATGAATGATGAAGCTCATTTTCATCCCAATGCCATGGCGAATCAACAGAACTGTCGTTATTGAACCTTGGGGAAACCTCAAGGCACGTGTGCATGTGCATTAGCCCCACATATTGGACGATTTAAAGGAAGTTAATCGCGTGGAATTCGCCGAAATCGACAGAGCAGTGTCGGAGGAAGTGGAGGCGAATTTCCAAGAACGCTTTCAGAAATGTATCAATGAAAACGGACTCCACATGATAGATGTTGTTATACTTCATTTTGACAAATGCTAATTCAATATAAACACATTGATGTCAATAGAATTTGCACCTTAAATTAATGATTTTGTGAATTTTTCAAAAACGCCTGTCCCTCTACCCCACCCTGTATAAACCTTCTTTACGTAAGGATTAGTAAAAATCAACCAATAAGTATTGAGTGTCTTCGCCATGAACTCGATTAAGTGTGGATGACAGTATTCAAACCACCACCCAGTCATCTAGTTTTTCACTAATCAACTGAGTCATACGTTACATAAGTGCTTTCTTATATCAACTAAATTTCACCTTATAAATAAAAAACTGCTTACTTTGAATGAATTATTATTTTGTTGCTTTTCTACAAATGGCATAATTTTATATTGTTACTAATTTTGCTTCTTCTCTATTCTATTTCTTTATTAAGAGATCCGGATGATATTGCGTTAGCTTTTAAGACGTTTGACACTGACGGTTCTGGTTGTCTCAGCGAAGAGGAACTAAAGGCGGCAATGAAAAAGATGTATATGGATTACCATGATGAAAAGTATAAAGACATCATTGCTCGTTTAACAAAATGTGGTAAAATTGATTACAAAGAATTTGCGCAGGCTGCTATGAAATTGTAAAGGCTACTTATTTTGAGAGATAAAATAAAAGCGATGTAAACAATTACTGCTGTTTAATTGGTTTTCAGTGAGTTATTTATATTTAGTTTGAAACATAAATTGCTTATATACATGTGTGTGTTAGATGATTGGGGATTAAACGGATTTTTAGCATGATTTAATATACGTTGAAACAAAATCTAACGTTTATGAACTATAGTCATATAAAGATTATTAAACGTATAAAGGTTTCTATAAGGCAACAAGGAGGATATTACAACATTCACGGAGGCGCTGGGGACTGGTGTTTGCTGTCTTAGTAATTACTTAACAATCGTCATATTAAACAGAATGATGTCAGACTTAGGCTCTCTAATAAACTGGGCTACTATGATTTATTAAATCCCCAAACACATCAGACGTGTTTGCTTTGTGCACCATTCTTATTAAAATAGTTTCAGATTTGTTGTAAATATTTTCAGTAAGTAAACTAAGGCGCAAGAGTGGCTGTGTGGAGAGAAGCTTGCTTCCCAACCACATGGTTCCGGGTTCAGTTCCACTGCGTGGCACTTGGGCAAGTGTCTTCTACTATAGCCTCGGGCTGACCAAGGCCTTGTGAGTGGATTTGATAGACGGAAACTGAAAAAAATCTGTCGTATATATATATATACACACACACACACACACATATATATAAATGAGAATGTATGTCTGTATGTGTGCGCGTGTGTGTGTGTGTGTGTGTGTGTGTGTGTGTGTGTGTCTGTGTGCTTCCCTAAAACTCGAGAACTACACAACCAATTTCATTTAAATTTTACACATGCCTTACTTGCATAGGTCGAGCCCACAGCAACATCACATCTCCTCCACTATTTAAGTATTACGTGTCAAAAGTGAAACACAAACACTCATGTCAAATACATTCAGTTTAAAAATGAAACTATTCCACTAACTGAAACAATTACATTTCGATACTGTAATGACAGATACTTTCACTTTAATGGTTTCATTTTCATACTGAATCTACTGCAGTGAAACTATACTCTCACATATATCCAGGCATACATACATATATACATACATACATGCATATATATATCTGCACAAATGTATACATATACATGTATATATATATATACATGTATATATATATGTAGATGTATATATATATATATATATATATATATATATATATATATATATATATATATATATATATATATATATATATATATATATATATATATATATATATATATATATATATATATATATATGTATAAATGTATACATATAGATATATATGTACACGTATATGTACAGATATATATATACATATAGTTCTATATGCATACATGTATATATATACACATGTATAGATGTATATATATATATAGATGTACATGTAATATGTACACATATATACATGCATACAGATATCTATACATATATACACCCATACACACGTACACATGCACACAAACTCACACATTAGTCATTTGTTTTCTTATCCAAAGCTACGTCAAAAGTACTGAAATTTGGAAATTATATTCTATGCATAACGGCCATAACCCCCCATGAAAATTCATATATTTTTGATGTTGATGAAATTTTAACCATACATTTTACACACAAATAAAGTAATATTTCTAAAATTTCTTTTTCTTAGAAGTTACAAAGACCCCTTCATGGGGACTTCACACCCACAATTTAGTCATTTTTCCTAAGGAAAGACGAATACAGCTGTACCATTGGAAACTATAGGGTCAACCGAACATAACAGACGAGCATTATTTGTAATTCAACGGTACAACAGTGTAAGACTATCCTTTCAGATATAATTACATTGTGATTTCTGCAATGTGGTGCATAAATTGTCAAGTAAATGAGACGCATCTTTGTCTCCACTGATCCACTTGCAAAGTGTTGAGTAAAATTATTTCGTTGCAGGCCTCCTTTGAGTCTTTTTATTATCACTGGGACACACATAGTCCCCAGTTGGTAACATTGAAATTTTGGAACATGCGCATAAAGATCAATAGTATGGGATACATGTCTCATGATTAGAATTTTTTTAGGGTGTGTAAAGAAGGAAAGAACC
>NC_068981.1:124285118-124286747 GCF_001194135.2 Octopus bimaculoides
TATATATATATAACTTCACAGACGACCGCGACAATATCAAGAACACGACAAATAACGACAGCAGCAGCGGCGGTAAAAACAATGGCAATAACAACATCTGCCACGATGGTAACATCGTGGACGATCACACAAACACAGAGAGATACAGGAACTGTGCCAAATTTTCGGGTCCCGGGACAGTAACAGCATAACAGAGTGAGAAGATGGTGCTGAGGGGAAGGCAATACTGCTGCTAAGAACAATGACATACACACACACATACACACATGCACACACACGCACGCACATAAATACGGACGCAAACGCATGTGCACATAAGGATATACCTCATAGAAGAACAGAATGGAGTAAGTGGAGCAAGAGCACACACGAAAACAAAAATGGTGTTACAGAAAAATGTGTCACAGATGTGTGATAGAAGGATTTTCGGAAAATGGACATGAGTTAAAACCTGAACAGTAATAAACGAGTGAAGAACAAATATATAGTGCGTGTGCTTTTTTGGCAAGAAAAGAAAATGCCCATCCCGAAATACAACGATATCTGTTTCACATCAGGAGTCTTGCAACACAAATTAATTAACGTATATATATATATATATATATATATATATAGTTGGAATTTATAAAAAGCAAAAAACGAAGACAGGTGTGCAAACAACAAATACGTGTATTAGTTTAACGCTCGGGAGAGTGAGTAAGTCTTTTACGTTTCGAGCCTTCACTCTCCAACAGAAAGGAAGACGAGAAAATAAACAGAGAGAGAATAAAAAAAGAAAGCTTTAGTAGCTAGAGGTCAATCATGGCGATGGCCGGACAGAGATGGTCAGACAGGAGAGCTAGGAAGAAGGGGAAATAATAAAGTATTGGTGATCCCAAATGTATATATATTATAATAATAAAGGGTAAAAATCATTAATGATTCTTACCAGGTGGTGAGCGCGGAAATAAAAACGTCATAGGTAAATTTTGCAAATATTTTATAATTATATACATAATTATAACAAGGCCTTAGCTATGTGCCTCACCACGCACTGAAAAAATAGACGTCAAAAGACACTATTACCACCATAAAATCTCCGAGAATAACACACCACATAATAGGCTAACAAAAGAAAGAAAATAAATTAAAACTTTCGGTTATCCGCGTACAAGATCTTGTTTCCAGCTCAAAGTAAAAAAAAATATTACCGAATGCTTTCATCAGTGACGGTATTCCATAGCATAAATTCACGAGTGTCCATGAATATGTAAGCAAGCTGCGACGTCGCTTAACTAATATCTATTCACACTCGTAGAAATATACTGCAAAGTAGAATTCACATCCTTCCTTTATACCAACGTGTAGTGTGACAAGACCAATTCTGTCGTTAATACAGTTTCGATCAAGGAGTGAATTTTTCAAATATTAATTATAATAATGAAGAGCAAAGCCGCTGATGAAAGCAATAGGTAATATTTTTTCTACTTTAAGCTGGAAACAGGATCTTGTACGCGGTTAACCGAAAGTTTTTAACGGACATTTTATGGTGGTAATAGTGTCTTTTCACGTCTATTTTTTCAGTACATAGTAAGGCACATAGCAAAACCCTTGTTATAATTAAGTATATAATAAAAAAAATGTATATAT
>NC_068981.1:124286882-124288114 GCF_001194135.2 Octopus bimaculoides
TATATATAAATATATATATATATGTATGTATGTATGTATACATGTATGTATATATATATACATATATATTCACACACACATATATGTATACATATATATACATATAAATATATATTATATATATATATACTATATTATATATATGCATGTATATCCTATATTTATACATGTGATATTTCTTCCTGTGCCTGTGAAATCTTGTATCCCGGCTGTAAGGCCTTATTTTCATATACGCCAGCTTAATTTTACTTGTCCAGTTGAAAGACATCTGTTGCTATGTCCCGTTATTATTCCTACTGTATTTCTGTAACATTGTTCGCTTTTTCCGTCCTTGTTTTTGTATACATTCGCTGCTTTCTCCCATGGAATCTAATGCACTTAGCTTAGTTTTTCCTTGGAGCTGGCCAGATTGGAGCAATATCGAGAATAACCAGCCGAAATTGCAAGGATAATCTGGATCTCGACTGAAGAGAGAAAACTCCGAATGACGTGTCCAAGTTTTCTTTGTATCGTCTATCTGTATGTTTTGTCCCTTTCTTGCATCACCTAACTGTCTGGATGTTTTGCGTTCTTGTCCCATTCTGTATTAAATATATATTTTAGGCGTTGTATATAATATATCGGTCCCTTTAGCCAGACTGCGAACTTATGGGGATGTAAACATACCATCAACGGTTGGCAAACGATGTTATGGAAAATACACATGCACAAAGATACACATGTATACACAAATGCAAACACTTATACACTCACATATAAACACACAAACACACATTTTCTACGGGCTCCTTTCAGTTTGTCAACCAAATTATCTTAAAAGGCTACCACGCAGCGGGACTGAACCTGGAACCATTTGACTGGAAAGCAAACTTATCACACAGGTCCAGTTACATCCTCCCACATATATATATGGGAGACCCCCTTCGGTCATGAATGACCATGGGATTGCGCCTAGAAACTTACCCTCCGAGGTACAAGTCCGGGCAAGGTTGTTTATGGAAGGCCAGCAGTCACACCACTGATGTTATCCAAGAGAAAGGCAAAGGTCTATACAGCTCGGTACCAGTGATGTCGCAACTCATTTCTACAGCCAAGTGAACGGGAACAACGTGAAATAAAGTGTCTTGCTCAAGAACACAATACGCAACCCGGTCCGGGATTCGAACTCACAACCTCACGATCGTAAGCTCGACGCTCTAACCACTGAGCCATGCGCCTTCACACACACACAC
>NC_068981.1:124288124-124292609 GCF_001194135.2 Octopus bimaculoides
TTTATATATATACTACACAGACACGCATACTCAGACACGCACATACACACACACACACACACACACACACACACACACACACACACACACACAGAGACACACACATATATATATATATGAAGGTCGTAGCCTAGTGGTTATGGTGATGCACTCACGATCGCAAGATTCTGGTGTCAATTATAAAGCCAGCTTTGTATCCTGGAGTAAAACGCTTCATTTCACGTTACTCCGCTCCACTCGGTTATAAATCGGTAGCCCTACGGCGAACTGGCTTCTCGTTCAGAGGAAACTTTGGGCTACTCACCTAACCAGTAGGTTGGCGACATTTGAAAGCTACAAAACTACAACATTGTGAGGAAGCGTATTGTAGTCAGCAGTGTATAACAACAACTGGTAGTCTGGTCGATATATACACACTAGCTGGTGTACCCGGTAATTCCCGGGGGTAAAGATGTTCTATTGAAACGCCTTGTTACTCTGATATAAGGAAGTAATTTCATTATAACTGCCACAAAACGTGTATTTTCCGTCGCGAAAAAGTACAAAAAACTGTCAGCTGGAGGAGGGAGAGATTGTTGGAGGTTGACGAGAAAGTACTCCGACTCATCGTGGCATTTTAAAGGTGAACTCTATGAAGGCTAATTTATTAAAGGTAAAATATAAATGTAGTATATATGTATATAAATATATGAATGAAGTGTTCAATGTTTAAGAATGAAATGAAGAAAGTGCAATAATGACGTTCACACTCACTGATGGTTGCTCTCAGTAACTACCGTTAGCTTATGGAGTTCTTGTTTTTATAGCTATCGAAAAGCAGCCAGAAGGATATACATATTGTTGAGAACAAATGATTTCGTTGGAGGTCTGTTATCTCCATTCCAGCCCCTGGTGGCCTAGAAGAGATTAAAAGGGTCAAGTGGCAAAGACATTATTCTACAGAGCGAAGGCATCTAGGTAATGTATAACTGCTGTCATTCACAGAAAAGCTATTGTTTTACCGTGAGAAAAGCGCTGTTCAAGTGTTAAGTGAAATTTGGCAACCGAGGATTGAATCCACGCTGTGCCTTCATGAATCCACTACAAATACGTTGTGGAATAAAAAAAAAAAAACTCTCTACTGTCATGGAAAAAGTGTAGCTGTAAAAATGTAGAATTATCGGAGTAATGGGCATTCAAAAAAGTATGTATGTATAGAAATGTATGAATGAAGTCTTTAAGGTTTATGATTCAAATCAAGCAAGTGAAATAATAATGTTTAGCAGTTCAAAACTGAGTAGTGAAATGCAGAATTAGGTCGGCTGATCGTGAGAATCAAATATTGATCATTTCACTAAAAACTGCAGGCGGTATGGGTTATTTCCCTTGAGTTGTTTAAATAAATATAAGTAATATGTAAACTGTGAATAGTGAAATGCAGAATTAAGTCCGCTGATCTTGAGAATCAAATATTGATCGCTTCGCTAAAAACTAACAACTGTAAATGCAGGTGCTATGGGTTATTTCCCTTGGGTGTTTTAAAAAAAATTAGTTATATGAGGTAGATATAAAGATTTTTTCAACAATCTAAGTATGTCACGAGGTTTCTGGACATGAGTTCTACCCAAGTGTCAAGTTTCATCAAAATCAATAAACCGATGTAGGAGGAGTTAGCTAACGACGCCACAAACAAACATACACCAATTTTCCACATATGTAGTACATATATATATATGATGGCCTCTCCCGTCGGTTTCGACGTATGCAGCTCCGACAACGTACTTTTTTTTGTCAGTCATAATCCTTATGTCGAATTTGACATTTACGTCCCGCCGACGATTTGCAAAGAAGGCCACAAATATTGCAAGTTCGAGGATTACAGGTCAGTGTAGGTAGTATATTTGCAGCCGCTTTTCTCCTTTGCCATGCACCCCGAAGCCTATTAATGCTGATTGCAACAAAGTTTTTAATACCATTTTGACACAATGATCTCCATTTTGTTCGTACCAAGACTCAAAGTTGTTGTGAGCTGCCTTCATCACCAAGAGGCTACTCTTCAGTTTGTCCTTATATCTGAGCCATGGTCGACCAACATTCTTGTGTCCACTCTCATGCTGGCTGTACATGAGGACTTTGGGTATTCTTTCGTCACTCACTATGACGACATGGCCAGTCCAGCGCAATCGTGATTGAATAAGGAAACTCTCAATTCCACCAATCTTACACTTGTTAAACAACTCGGCATTAGAAACTTTGTCTTTTAGTGAATAACCACAGATTGTCCTCAGACAGTCTTTGTGGAAGATGTCTAGTTGGTTAATGTCCACCATGTTTGTAAATTTCAGGAAAGATAGCATCCCTGCCAGGTGCTTTATCAGAAGAGATGTGTTAATAGAGTTGACATCTTTCAGAAAGGTTGGCTCCAGAGACAGTTTCGGTATTACAGTGTGCTGTGGAACAGACATTATGACGTCATCATTAGTGACTGAGGTGGAGTTTAACAAAGTGATATTTCCATCGTTTTAAGATGTCAGATTTCTCAGTCAGGAGTGTCTCTCTATTCGATGAAAAATTAGGAGTAACACCGTGCTCTTGAGGACTATACACTTTCTTGAAGCCTTCATAAAGGCTTTAGAATCCTTTCTGCCTGCAACTTCTTGGATCACATGTTCCTGCAAGACGAGTTTCACTGAGAGCAGTTATGCCAATGGATTTCTTTAGTTCAAGGGCAACCAGTGCTGCTTTTCGTTCTGGTGCTGAGTGACTGTCTCGGAGAGTGCCCACATTCCAAGAGCCAAGGTTAATATTCTTAGCTTTCTTCGTGTATCGATTGCGTTGCTGAATAACCGGACAGCTGCAGCGGGCTGACAAGTTTAAGGTGAGTAAGCAATGTTTGGGGATCCTTTTCTTGCCTCTTCCCCTGTTGGGGAAAGCAGTGCTGTGTTTAAATAGACCTGCTTTGTCAGCACTGGAGGACACGGACAGCACAGTTACTCACAAGTTCTGTGCTGGAACGGCTGTCACCCAATGGTCGCCGACTGTAGAGACCCAGCAAGAGACTTCCAGTAATATCCTTTACCTGTCCCTTCCACTTTCACTCTCTCATCAGAGGACTTTGGAATTTTTTCAAGTTGAAGCAATGCTGTATTCAATGAGTAAATGTAAATTGTCAGAAAACTCACACAGATGATTTGATTTGAGTGTTGAAGGCTTGTGTAGAACCAGCCACACTTTTTGGAAGTGATGACAGCAAGAATATGGTACACATATGTGCCACAATACCAAGAACAACACACCTCAGGCTTTTTCCTCAGAGGTTTCCACCTCCTAGACGAGCCGCTATAAACAAGCTGGAGAGCCTAGTCTACCCTATGAGTTAGAGTTTGCTGATAGTACAGACTTGCTAAGGAGACCCTCAGCAACCAAAGACCTGGTTTTATATCAGAGTTTCCCTCTCCTAGATGGGATGCCTTCCCACACGGTTAAGGAGCCTCATCTTCCCCCTAATATATGGAATTAAATACATCAGGACAAAAATTACACACACACACACACACATATAGCTGGATGACTGTTGACCACTCATGAGTTCCTCCGCCCTTTATGACAGGTTTTATTTTCCGTCCTGCAGGGTGTCCAACTATCACCCTCCTCACCAAGCAAGCTTGGTGGGGTTGCCAGTTTAGTCGTCGACGACCCAACCATGTAACAGGGTGTACTGGGTTACAGGTTACCAGTAGCGAACAAGAGTGACTAATAGCACTCGAGAGCGACCTGCTTTTTTTTTCTATCGTTCTACTTCTCTCTTTCTCTCTCTCTCTCTCTCTCTCTCTCTATCATTGACCTGCCGGACTTTGAAGCTTTACAAATCTAAGCTTCCCCTTTTTCCTTCGCTAGACTAATTCTTTTTAACATAGCAACGTACTGCTATACGCATACATGCCTAAATCTTTTGCAGTCAGGTGTGGCCATTTCTCTGAAAAAAAAAAGCATTTTCATTTTTTTCTTTCATGAATTTATTAACTAGAGATCTAAATCTTCCAGCTTGCTGATTCGTAAGTCACTGACAAGTTATCTTTATGCTCCTCTGTCCCCACACCTCTCACTTTATCTATCTACTTCTCCAACTCTTTATCGATGCCTTGTTGGACTTAGAAATTTGTCAAGCGTAAGCTTCTCCTTTTTCCTTCACTAGGCCAATTTAAAAAAAAATATAGCAACGTATTACAATACGCGTACATGCCTATGTCTTTTGCAGACTAGTGTGGCCATCTCTCTTCATTAACTAGAGATCTGTATCTTCTAGCTTACTCTCATTGTTCACGTAATCTCTCCCGCCCGCTCCCTAACAACTAGCTGATAAACCAAACCAAACAGCTTGTGTGAGTTGCCCTTTACTGCAAGGAGGTCTCCTTAGGCACCCCCACCCCCTGAAAAACAAAAGTCACGTCGCTCCCGTGTGCTATTAATAGCTCATATATATATATATATATATATATATATATA
>NC_068981.1:124293391-124295173 GCF_001194135.2 Octopus bimaculoides
CGGGACAAGGTGTCCGCGGCCGTGTTATCAGAACCTTTAACGTACCGAATGTCGGTTGAATATTGAGAGATAAAATCAAGGTGACGGATTTCTCTCGGAGAATGTCGGTCATTCTTCGTTTTAAAAGCATAAACCAGTGGATTGTGATCCGTGTAGATGCTGAAGGCAGTCCCTTCAAGCATATGGCGAAAATGTTTAACAGAAAGGTATGCAGCGAGTAGTTCTCGTCCGAAAGTGCTGTATTTAACTTCTGCGGGCTGCAGTCGCTTGGAGAAGAAGGATAGTGGTTGCCAAATTCCATCCACAAACTGTTGCAGGATGCCGCCGATTCCAGTCTGAGAGGCGTCGACCAGTAATGCGAGTGGAGCTTCAGGTTTGGGATGAACTAGCATCGTAGCTGTAGCTAGCATATCCTTTAGCTTGTTGAAGGAGGCTAGTTGTGTGTCACATAATGTAATTGCTTGCTTCTTTTTCGTTGGTCTGTTGCGCAGGATGTCGGTAAGCGGTTGAGCTGCTTCGGCGCAGTGTGAAAGAAAACGACGGTAGAAATTCACCAGTCCCAAAAATTCACGGAGTTTCCTTAGAGACGTTGGGACAGGAAAATTCACTATGGTTTCCACTTTGTCGGGCAGAGGACGAATTCCATCTTTGTCAACGATGTGCCCGAGGAAAGGAGAGATGAGACACCGAAAATGCATTTACTTGTGTTAATGGCTATGCCATAATCAGTCAGTCGCTGGAAAAGTTGTTGGAGGAGATCTTCGTGTTCGGCCTCAGAGGCGCTCGCTACTAGCATATCATCGATATATGCGTAGACGAAGGGTAAACCTCTTGTGACAGTGTCGATGAAACGCTGAAATGTTTGTGCTGCATTATGTAATCCAAACGGCATTCGCAAGAATTGATATGCACCAAAAGGAGTGGCAATTGTGGTTTTGGGGACATCGGCCGGTTCAACGGGTATTTGATTGTAGGCCCGAATTAAATCTATTTTGGAGAAAATCCGTGCTCCATTCAGCGAAGCAGAAAAGTCCTGCAAGTGTGGTATGGGATAGGTGTCAGCCACTGTAGCTTTGTTGAGAGCTCTGTAATCTCCGCATGGACGCCAACCATTTGTTTCCTTCTTAGGAACTAAATGAAGGGGGCTGGACCAACTGCTGTTCGACGGTTGAATGATCCCTAGATCTAGCATGTGCTGGAATTCCTGCTTTACTATGCGCAAGCGGTTTGGGGGCAGTCTCCTCGGTCGCGATGCTACTGGTGGGCCTGTGGTCTCGATATGATGCGTGATGCCATGTTTAATCTCGGTGTTTCTAAAAACCGGCCCCGTGATATCCGGAAACTGGCGAAGAACATCCAAGTAACGTCCAGTGTGGGGAGATAAAAGGATTGGTACGACTGTGGGTATTCGTGCGGTAATGCCGCGCACAGTCAGATTGGTAGTGCTATCTACGAGTCTGCGTCGTTTAACATCGACCAAAAGACCAAAGTGGTGTAGAAAGTCGGCTTCTATTATAAGTGTCGGTAATTGGCAACAACGAAAATCCACTGAAATACTCGTCGAAGACCTAAATCCAGAGTCAAGGACTGTTCGCCAAAAGTCTGAATGGGAGACTGGATAACTGCGTGGAGAAAAGTTGGCGTCTGTTTCCTGTGGTCTGAGGTTAGTGAAACGGGGAGGATGCTAATCTCGGCTCCGGTATCCACGAGAAAACGGGTACCTGAGGTACGGTCGTGAATATACAACAGACGACTTTTGTTGGCTCGGCCAGGGACGTTCGT
>NC_068981.1:124295183-124295981 GCF_001194135.2 Octopus bimaculoides
GAATATACAACAGACGACTTTTGTTGGCTCGGCCAGGGACGTTCGTCGTCCTTATGTCCTAGATTGGTCGTTTCCCGAACTATGAGGGATGTTGATCTTGTATGAGCAGGGTGGCCTGCATGAACGTGCGTCCTTTCTGAATTTCGCGTTGTAGAAGTACAATCCGGAACGGCGAGTGGCGCTAGGACTTCTGGAGCGGCGTCTATTAAAATGCCGGTATGGACTGTGGTCGTGAGATGAACGGTCACGCACAGTTAACTCCTGCAACTGTGCTGCAAGTGTCTGGATCTGTGCAGACTGTTGCGCTATTAACGCGCGCAGTTCCAACATCTCAGAGGATTTCGGAGGGTCGGTGAAAGGGTTGGTCGAAGATGCTACTGGTGCAACGGTAGCAAAGGGGTTTGTCGACTCAGCAATCCTATCGGCTATTTCTGCAAGTTCCTCTATGGTGGTAGACTCCTTCGTCGATGCCAAAATGACTTGCGTGTTAGCAGGCAGTCGCTTAACGAAAATCTGTTTCAGGATGCGATTTGGGAGGTTTTTCTCCCCAAGCAACTGTCGCATCCGGCGTAATAATTGTGATGGGTTTTGTCCCCCAATTCCTCGGCAATCAAGAGTTGGTGCAATCGTCGTTGCTCCGAGTTGCTTGTCCTTTTTATCAGCTCCGATTTGAAAGTGTCATAAGACACAGAACCTGGTGGGGCCATGATAAATTCCCTGACTTCCATCATAATTTCTGGCGATAGAGCGCCGATTAAATTAATTAATTTCGCCGCATCTGTGGTTATGTGGTTGGAG
>NC_068981.1:124296224-124296971 GCF_001194135.2 Octopus bimaculoides
ATTTGGATTCTGCCACGGAAGAAGCCGATGTTCAATTTGTGTTTGCTGACTGTACTGTTTAGGTGTCTCAACTGTTTATAAACAGGAGTTGAATTGTATGAATGCGGTGTAGAGCATTAAGTTGACAAAACTTTTAGAATACGTTATAAGTTATTTATTAAAATTTGAAATGGTAACATTTGCTATATCAGAGCAGGTAAACAATAATAAATGAAAAAAATGTTCACAAGAAACAAATTCAGTTGTGACATTTGTGATGTAGGAATTGTTGTTTGTGTATCTATGTTTTCGCGTGTTTGAAAAGACAAAGCATATGTGTACAAAAGAACCTTACTTGTATAACAGTTGTTGTAGCGACGAGTGCTCTCGGGCTAGTAGTTAGTCAGCAGTCGTGACGTCTCAATTAGACAAATGAGCGTGTGCGGTGATGCCAGCAACTAACTTTTCTTGGCCAAATGTCTTTCTATTTATATCATTTGGTGGTCACAGCGCTGACAAGTGAAGCTATGTCTGGCTAACGTTCCCTTGATTTATGGGTGTCGAAGGTCAAGTGTTTTGGTCGTTAATTTTTGCCAAACGTTTTCTTTGTCATTTGTTATCTATCATGAATCTCTTAGTTTTGAATGTGTGGTCTTTTGCTGGGGAAAATATACTTTTGACCGTGGGAAACATTTTCCTCTGAGGTCGAGTTGTGAGCTGAGAGATTTGGGTTCAGTTTTGAGTCGAAATCTCTCTCTCTCTCTCTCT
>NC_068981.1:124297445-124299308 GCF_001194135.2 Octopus bimaculoides
TTTGATTTTAATCAAGGTTCTAAGGCCGCAAAAGCTGCTCTCGACATTTGTGCTGTGTATGGAGTGGTTGCCATAACTGATAGAACCGCTCGTGATTGATATGCCAAGTTTAAAAATGGAAATTTTGACCTTAAAGACACCTCGTTCTGGCCGTCCAGTTGACCTCGATGAGGAGCGACTAAACCAACTTTTTCAAGAAAATTCTCGTTAAACGACAAGGGAACTGGTAGAGAAAATGGAATGCTCCCACACTGCTATAGAGATGGGAAAGGTTCAGAAGTATGGAGCATGGGTTCCATCGAGTGTTTCTACTAAAATTGTGGTTATCCGTTCATACTAGTGGTCCAATTGACAGAGACATCTATACATTTTGGGATACTATTATAATTCTTCTGCTGAAAAGTGCTAAATTGGTTGAAATACACTTCTTGGATAATCAATATGAGGAATGACCTGACAATGGGGAGGAGGAATAGCATCCCAAACATGGTGAAAGGGGAAGGTGATGCCAAAAGTTCGAGAACCACTGTCATGTACGTATATATATACCGTAGATTTCAGTGTAATACCCGCGGTTTCTTTCTGCAAAATGGGCATAAATGGATCTTACGCAGTTGTTAATAGAGGACGCTCGGGATATTTTCAGACAGTTTTCGGTTCACATGTTTTGTAACCAATTGATCAACTAATTCCCTGTATTTTCATGTGTATTTATTGTATCGCAATGGGGCATTGTGTGGATTAAGTTGTGGTTTTTCGGGGTTGCGGGTCTAAGGGTAGTGTGGTTCATAGTCCGGAAATTATGGTACACGAATGAATGTTACTTTTCCATGTTAATTATCCTGCGTTTTGTAGGGGACCGCGAATCCATCGTCGTCGTCGTCGCCATCATCGTCGTCGTCGTCATCGTCGTCATCATCATCATCATCTTCATCATCATTATTATTAAGGCTGCGGGCTGTTAGAATCCTTACTGCACCGAGCAAAATGTTTAGCAGCAATTCTTCAGTTTTTACGTTCTGAGTTCAAATTCCGCTAAGGTCTACTTTCGAGGTCGACAAAATAAACACCAGATGAGCACTGGGGTTGATGTAATCGAGTTGTCCCCTCCGCCACCCCAATTTGCTGGCCTTGTGCCAAAATTTGAAACCATTATGACTATTATGATTATTTTTTATTGTTAATATTATTCTTATTAGTATTACTGTTATTTTATTCCGACAGAGAGACTTCAAAGATCTTGACCTGAATAATGATGGAGAAGTTACCAAGGCTGAGTTCGTTAAACTGCTGTCCCAAACTGCACTTGTAAGTCCATTCACATAATTTCTCTCCTTTGTATACCATATTTTAGTTCATAATATCTTCCTTAATAACAACAATGTCACACATTTATAATTAATTGCTATTGTTAATTATGTCATTAGATACATAACAGAAACTTAAGTCTCCATCCTGTTGTTGGATATCAATTGACCTAATAATTACAATGAATAGTAGGAAATTAAATGCAGTAAGTAATTTAGTTTCGTGTTCAAATTAATGAGATCACTGTCAAACAACTGAATTCATTTGATGATGATGATAATAATAATAATAATAATAATAATAATAATAATAATAATAATAATAATAATAATAATAATAATAATAAGCAGAGACTGAAGGATTTTTTATTGCTGCACAAGACCAAAGCCTCCCCACCAGAAATTACCAAAAACATATAATGAAAAGAAACATAACAAGTAACTGTAGAATTTGTGGAGATGGACAAGAAACAATAAATCATATTATCTCTGGCTGCCCAGTCCTGGCTAAGAAGGAATATATTCACAGACACGACAGAACTGGGACCTATATACA
>NC_068981.1:124301435-124305601 GCF_001194135.2 Octopus bimaculoides
AGAGGAATTCTTTAGGGTTTGAATAATACACATTTGGAAACATTGGTGTTTTGCTCAACATCCTTAAACAAACCTTATTCAAGGACCTTTTGAGCGGGATGGGCTACTCGACCTGAGGAAAATTCTTACTGGGCCCCACCTGCGAGGTGATGCGCTGTTTATCTTGATATGAGATTACCATGTCGCGCACATATGGTTGTGATGCATGTGCCTGGTGTACCCTTATCAGACGGGTAGTTATGATGGGTATACTGGGCTTCGTATATTTTACCCCGATGTCACTTTGATGGCATGCCTTGCTCTCTCACTCAATAATAATAATAATAATAATAATAATAATAATAATAATAATAATAATAATAATAATAATAATGAATAGACAACACATGAGAAAGTGATAAATGCAAAATTTGTGGACAAAATGGTGAAACTGTATGGCATATTCCAGTTCATGTATGCCACTACCCAGAAGGAATATAAGAGACGCCACGACAATATAACAAGGCTTGTTCATTGGACAATTTGTAACAAGTATGGACTTGACAGAGCAAAAAATTGGTACGATCATAAACACGAAGGCATCATCGAAAATGATAATGCAAAGATCTTGTGGGATTTTATGATTCAGTGTGATAGAGAATAGGAAGCCAGACATAGTCTTAGTTGAGAAAGAAAGCAAACTATGCTGGATTATAGATATAGCACGCCCAGCTGACAACTAGCTATGCGATAAGGAAAAAAGAAAAATCGATAGATATGACAGGTTAGCTTGGGAAGTTAAGTAGTTGTGGTCGATGAAAAAGGTGGTAGTAGTACCAATAATTGTCGGAGCACTGGGAACAGTGAGTAAATATCTCGAGAAGTACATGGAACAAATACGAGTTGCAATAAGGGTGGAGCCCTTGCAGAAAATAGCACTGATTGGAACTGCTTGAATACTCCGAAAGGTGCTCGAAAAATAAGGGGTGTTACCTTAGTTCACTGGTAGTGAACAGCTGACACTGTAGTACATCTCCAACGTTAGAAGCTGTGCAAAGATAATAATAATAATAATAATAATAATAATAATAATAATAATAATAATAATAATAATAATCCTTTCAACTTTAAACACGAGGCCTCAAATTTGGGGGAAGGCATTAAGTCGATTACATCGACCCCAGTGCGTAACTGGTACTTAATTTATCGACACTGAAAGGATGAAAGGCAAAGTCGACCCCGGCGCTATTTGAACTGAAAACGTGAAGCCAGACGAAATACGCTAAGCATTACGCTCGGCGTGCTGACGATTCAGTCAGCTCGCTGCCTTAACAACAAAAACAACAACAATAATGATAATAATGGTGAAATGATGAAGGTAATTCAACCTCAATCCAGCTATAAATACCTGGGAATACTTTAGGCAGATAACATGAAGGAAAGGACAAAAGAGTTTTGTCTTCTTTAGTCTATTTTGGGGGTACAATTTGTATGAGTCTCCCTTTACTTCTATCATATTCCTGCTTCTGCTCACCTCCTCCATATCCAGCTCGATCAACTTGGTTTCCAGCGGCACTGGCTTCCTCGCCGCAGTGGCCTTGGCGTAGCTCTCCATACTGGAGACACTACCACTCGCCATAGCTGGGGAAAAATGCAGCGGCTCGCGTGAAACGTAACAGCAATAGTTTCACAAAAAATCACAATTATTTACAGAGACAACTTACAGTAATTCCCACAGTTTTCACAAAGTAACACAACAGTATTCACAATAATTCACAATAATTCACGGAGCCGTTATACCGCTAAGCAGTTCGACCGGTGTGCAAACGTTTCTAACAGCTCGCCGCCTTATCAACTGAAAATATCAACAGTTAATTCTGAATTTCTCTAGAGCAGCATATAAAGTCTCATAGTGTTTATTTACATTGATCATAAAATTTCAAAAGCCGTTTGTAGTTTGTTAGACAACAATTCTCATTTACCTGTCACATGCGTAACAAAAAATTATATGAGACAACATTTAATTGGTTTGAAAGAAATTATCCTAATATTGAGATCTGGTCGAAAATGAACTTGCATGTATATACTGAATTTTCTGGGCATTCTAAACAAAAGCTATTATTCAAATCTTTTTTCTTTCTTTGTTTGACTTTCATGTGAATGGATCTATCCGACTAATTGTCAAACATTCTACTATATCTTTCCTCGTCCTTTGAATAGTTTTTCACATCGATTTCTTTCTCTTTTTAACAGTCTTGTGCACTCGTCTCCCTTCCTCTCATTATAATTATTGTGTCTCATTCTAAATTCTTGAACAACAAATGTTGCCCAAACTTTTTATTTCCACTATTGAAGATGTATAGACATTTTATTCCTGTCCATCTTTTCGCCACAGACAACATCCTGCAAAAATTTGACATGAGCATCGACTTTGTGATCATTACGTTGGTGGTTCTGGACAGAACTGACTATCTTTTTTATTCTCTTTTACTCGCTTCAGTCAATAGACTGCGGCCATGCTGGGGTACCGCATTGGAGGATTTTAGTCAAGCGAATCAACCACAGTACCTTTTTTTTTCTCTTTAAAGCCTGGTGCTTACTAAATCAGTATCTTTTGCCGAACTGCTAAGTTACGGGGACATGAACACACCAACTCCTGTTGTCAAGCAGTGACGGGGAAATAAACACACACGCGCGTGCGCATAAAATTAAGCAAGCATTTCAAATTTTGCGGTGCTTTTCCGGTATTGTAAATATAAGCTTTAGTAATGTGAAGTTCACTTTTTGTTAAGCAATCATCTCCCACAGAAGTGCTTCTTTTTGAATTCTAAACAATAAAGTTTCTTTCATTCAAGTGTAATAATTTTTGCACCGTAGTTGGTGCAATGATAACTGCACAATTATAATTTTAGATATTTTAGCAAAAAATCATTAGTTTTTTTCAGTATTCGCATTAAATAAGAGTTTCAGTGCAATAGAATAAGGTCGTAGAGGAGGAAGCTGCAATAGGTTAGATGCTCATTTCTGATCCTCTGAGTTCCATAATGAAAACAAAATCGCATATTACACATGTTGAATTACCTGATTTAAGAGGGAAGACGTTGCATGCCATTAATCGTTTTTAGGAATACAAATTATTGACCTTCCGATCCTTAGAAAGGAGTACACGGACACAACTATCACACCTCCGATTCATTAAGTTCTCATCGAGGTTCTGATGAGAGCCCTTTTCAGGCAACGATTTAACCATCCGTACTGATGGCAACCCTCTTTAAAAGGTTCACAATCTTCACTTACATGTCTCTTTCATTGAGTTCTTTCGCAGAGCTAGCTGTTTTCACAGTGACTTTTTTACAGGTTCTTTTTCTCCAATATTTGTAGCTTTTTCTTGTTCTGTAATGTGGAGGAAATTCACCGTATAACAGCTACTTTGGAATCCTTTTATCTTCCACCCGTACAGGGCTTGCTCGACGCACCTGAGTGGATATAATGAATGATTCGATGCTTGTGCATCCTGCCTTTGCAAGGATTTCTATGTGAGGTGCTTCACTTGGCCACTTGATAAAAGCGATGAAGCAACTTGAGATGCCTACTGTGTACTGTCTATGCTTCAGAAATATACATACAAACGACGAAGAATGTTACAGGTATCTAGGAGTGGATTAACATATATCATACAATGGCACCTGTAACAAAACACGTGTCACTAAAGACTATTACAAGCAAATAAAGAAAATTTGAACCTAGGAACTCTCTGCATTCAATAAAATAGTGGCCCACAATGTGTTTGCAGTGCCAGTACTCATATCAACATTTGGGCTGCTTGATTGGACGCTTGATGAGATCCGAGCCATCGATGTGAAAGCCTGAAAAATACTAACAAACACACATAATTTCTACATAACTGTGACGTAGACCGTCTCTACCTAAAACGAAAACAGGGCAGTAGAGATTTAACATCGATCCAAAATGCTTTTGAATGTCGCATCATATCCCTTCAGCAACATCTTTTAACCACCTAGTGTCGAAGTGCATACTTTGACCAAGTTTGCATACATAAGGCTGATAATATCATAAGACTTGGAAGGCAGCTCCTTGAGCAACACTCTTTTGATAACCTAGAATACATGCCCAAAGAAGTCGCACAACTCTACTGCAACATATCATCAGATGAAAGAATGAACCTA
>NC_068981.1:124305808-124307217 GCF_001194135.2 Octopus bimaculoides
CCACATCATAAGCAATTGTCCGAAAATGTCATCACCGTATTATCTACCGATGAGACATGATGTTGCAGCTAGAACACTCTATAATGAAATCCGTCGGAAGGATAATTCCAAGGACAAATATATAAGAACCCACAATATGGTGGAAGCCATAGCCACTCATAAGAAAAAGGAATACTGGTGGAATATCCCAGTAAAGACTTCAATAAAATGTAAGCACAACAGACCTGATATAATGATTTGGGATAGAGAAGAGAAACTGTGCACAGTTGTGGAAATTAGCTGCCCAGTGAATGTTAATATAAGCTGAATATCAGTGAAAAAGAGAACACCTATAATGAACTATTGAGAAATCTGCAGTTACTCTATCCAGATTACAAATTCAAGTTTATACCTGTAATTATTGGGGTACTACAAACCCAATCCATCATCGTAACTGTAAAAATCTGTAAAACTTTCCAGAAGTTTATCATTTGAATATATATGAGCATATCTAGATATGCAACTATATGCATGAGAAAACATACATAAAACATACAAATCTGCACATACATACATACAAACATACATACAAAACTACCCTGTTGTTGATGTTGAAAATCCAATGAAGGAGTCTCGGATCTAGGTTAGAAATCGGTTCTTTCTCTATTGGCAAGAAATTTTGAAATAAACTGAATAATGACATACATACATATATACATACATACATACATACATACATATCCCTGATACTGAATATATTAGAAATCTATTTTTGTTAAACATTAATAACTTTAGAGCAAGTTCATTTCTTATGGTAGTGTTTTTTTTATTCAATTATATTTGCGTATATTTTTATTAGAATGTTGATACACGTCTAAAGTTGAACTGATCCAGGATTCTATGATTTGGAAATTTCCTGAGATTGTGTTCATTGATAACTAGCAGTATAGCCCGGCTTTGCCCAGGATTAAGTTAGGATTATTAAGCTAATCAAGTTCTTTATTTCAAACCAAACTTAATAACATCGACGTCAAATTTGAACGAAATCTGTTGAAATTGGTAAACTTTCGGCTGAAAATGAGTTGCAGACAACTTGATTGGGAAATCCCATAAGGAATCGCTTTCTCGATTTTTTCAGCTCATCGATTTTTTTTTTTTTTTTTTGTTTTTGTTTTTGGAGAACTTAAGGCATTCGAAGATTCCATGAGTCCTAAGTAATGCTGGCATCAAGTTTGAACAAAATACATCAAATTTGGTAAAAATTATGGTTAAGGAATCGGTTTATCGATTTTCGTTATCCTGATTAAATAAATGGAAAACCCCATAAGTTATCAGTTTATTGATTTTTCACCCCAAATAGGACTTAACCGAACACAACATTGCTGATTCAAAAACATCTATATTTATAATTTAAAGTTGGTTTTCACACC
>NC_068981.1:124310710-124313283 GCF_001194135.2 Octopus bimaculoides
TAGAAAGATGTGTGTATTTTCTCCTTGTTTACAATTAAGACGGAAAAATAGATAAACAGTTACCAGGGTAGCAAAAAATCACACCAGTAAAAAGGGCGTAACACCGTGTTTTTAAGGTAGAAACTCCGGGTTTATGCAAAATATTTTGTATAATATATATATATAAATAAATAGAGTTAAACGCAAGTGTTATTCAAATTCTTTTACTTCCGACACATGTTTCGAAGATATCATTGGTATTATTCCAAAGGAATAAAATGGTGTAAAACAATGTAATTTTCTCTACGGGGAAATTAAGAAATAAAACTCGTCAACATTTTAACAGAATATGATGGATATGTTTAGTGATGAACTGAACGCTATTAAGTTGTTCTTTAATTATGAAGAGATATAACTTACAGATGAAGACAGAACCACTTGATCCTAAGCCACCTCGGTTTATTTTGAGAGATCATAAACAATTTTTTTTAATAACCCATCCTTAAGACTTATCTGCCTTTCTAGTTATGACATCGGTGTACTTAGTAAAAATATTCTAGATAAATGTATCCCTATCTTAGTTAAAAAAAAAAATTAAAGCTTAGTTTATGGTCTAATTCATTCCAAGTCGTCAACTGGTTTAGTTCTATTACACATAAGAGGAGCACTAAGTTTATCTAGTTTGACATTTGTAGTTATTATTCCTCCGTCAACCCAATAGTACTTAATAAGGCACTTTGGCTTGCTCATAACAAAGCTGGTCTCACCAGGGAAGAAATTAATGTTGAGTTGGCCGCCAGAAAATCTATCATAAAGTTTGACAATAAGATGTGGATCCGTAAAGACATCCGATGGTGTTGATGTTACGATGGCAAGTTCTGATTCAGCACAAGTAGCTGATTTAGTCTGTATATATATAATTTATGAAATGGCAGACCAGTTTCCAAGCATCAATGGAGGTCTATATCGTGATGATTGTTTACTTTACCTTCAAAATATTTCTGACCAAAAAGTACAAAAAAGCTAAGAATAGTTTAGTTAAGTTTTTCCGTAGAATGGGCTTAGGCATCGTTTTTGATGATGATGTAAGGAAGGCCAACTTTTTAGATATTACACTTAACTTACACAATAATTCGTACTTCCCATACCACAAACCATCGACCAATCTTAAGTATATTAGCCAATTCAGTAATCATTCTAGGGCAATCACTAGGAACTTAGTTAAGAATATTTCGTTTAGATTGTCTAAGTTATCTGCTAATGTTGACATTTTCAATGAAAAGGCTGAATTTTATAACTCTGCCTTAAAGCAGGTTACACAGATAAAGTTACCTACATTAACTCCATTCAATCTTATTCTACCATTACTAATGGAGACATGAGATATAGTTGTAAGGATATAAACGATATCAGTTTTAATTTATACTCCAGCACCAAACAGAGGAAGAGAGATAACCCTTATTTAAACCCCTTCTTTCATTTTAAAGGTAAATCGATGTCTTTTAAAGATAATTACACTAAAAATAAGGCAACTAATAGTAAAACTATTTGGTTGATTATTCCTTATGGGAGGCAAATTAAATGCAATCTTCCTTTACTGCTTCGGGAAGCTATTATTAGGAATTTTCCAAAGAGTTCTAGGCATTACTCTATTATCAACTCGTAAACGGTGAGGATTGGATTTTCCAATACAAAAAATCTCTTACAAATTATCTCCTCACATAATATTAGTCTGTTCAATAAGAATACATTTACTAATACTAACGTTAATTTAGCTAATACCATCCATCCCCCTAGAAATATTACTAACAAGGTTATTGTCTCAGAAGTCAATTTCAACAGAATTAAGTTTACGTCAAGTAATTCTAAAATTAAAAACTCTATATACCAGTGTAAAATTACTTCAGGTACCGATGTCTTTCTTTATATAGGTAGTTCTTCTCAGTTATCTAAAAGAATTTCTAATCTTAGTTGCGGGGACATAAACACACCAACACTGGTTGTCAACAGTGGTGGGGGCTAAACACAGACACAAATAAACACACAGCTGCATATATATATGGCCAGAGAGACCGATAAAATAAGTACCATGCTTTACAAAAAAGGTATAGGGTTGATTCATTTGACTAAAAATTCTTCAAGCGGTGCCCCAGCATGACTGATGTCTAATTGCTGAAACATGTAAACGAGAAAAGAAGCTAGAAATGAAAATATATCTTTTACTAAGTTTTTCAGCGGAGTTAAGATGTAGAGATTTGAAATAGTCACAATAATTGACTCTTTTATCTGAAGCTCTCTGTAACCCTTCATCTTCTTATATAAGATTAAGTTTTACTAGGCTTGCTTGAAAACAAAGCCAGTGGATAGTAATTTAATCTGCTCAGAAGTAGGGTTTTCCATAAAATTAACATAACAACTAGTTCTTTGAAAAGTCAACACGAAACCGGTTATTTCTCAAAATACAATGTTTATATACCAAAAAGATTTTCTAACATTTTTCTAACATTTTTCTGACATAATTTAAATATATATTTTAACCATGTAACACAAGTCTTCTGTAGTTTTTTCACTCTTATTATCTTTTATATATATAT
>NC_068981.1:124313803-124314416 GCF_001194135.2 Octopus bimaculoides
AGATATATATTATAAACACACAGATACACACCAATACCTGAATTTTAAATCGTGCCATCCACCCCATACAAAACGTAACATCCCATACTGCTTAGCCAGAAGAATCTGTACTATTGTAGAGGATATAAAAATATAAAGACCAGAAATCAGCGCCTGATGGAACTGAAAGAATTTCTGCTCAAACAAAAATACCCGTCACTACTTATAGAAAATGGTATTCAGCGGGCTTCGAAAATACAACTGAGGACACCGCAAAGAAGAGAAAAACAAGAAAAAAATCATATCATTTATAGTGACACACAATCCATGCCACCAGAACATCTTCAATATCGCTAAAGCAAACTTACCAATCCTTGCACAAAGTAAGGAATTGAGAAATATCATTACAGATCAAAGTATAACTCTCAGTAAGAGACAACCTAAAAAATTGAAAAAGCTATTAATAAAGGCAAGGTTTGATCTCAGTAACAAAAATCAAACATTCACTGTGTCCAAATGCAATGATAGCCGATGCGGTACATGCCGATCAATTCATACCGGCCCATATATGAACACAAAAACAGGGAAAATATTCACCAATGCGAACATGAACTGCAAAAGTGGAAATCTAATC
>NC_068981.1:124316004-124319860 GCF_001194135.2 Octopus bimaculoides
ATATATATATATATAATATCCATATTTAGGGAAATGAGAAGATAAAATTCAGGCTACATAAGTTTCATAGCTAGCAGAACCCTGGAAGCAGTAATTATCCAAATGAGGGGTAATCCGCTAGTTACTCATCAGGCCAAAGATATCTTAGTCAAATGAAGGTTACACTGTCGTTAAGGGACTCCATGTTAACTCGCAGGAGATTTGATAGAAAATTTGTTCGCTTACACAGCCAACCCAGTTACTAACCGTGAACTATGAAATAACTTTTTTCAGTTCATCGAACTTTGTTTTAGAAAAAACTTCTACGTCAAAAAACCACTCACTATTGTTTCTGAAAGTTGTTATTTATACCTTCTACGAACTGCTTGAACCATACTGTCTTCCTACACCTTAATTCTTCGAGCTTACCTTTACATACAGGCATATATATGGCTTCTTTCAGTTTCTGTCAACCAAATCCAGTCACAAGGCCTTGGTCGGTCAGAGTCTACATTCGACGATAATTACCAAAGGTGCTATGCAGTGAGACTGAACTTCGAACCATGTGGTTGAGAAGCAATCTGCTTACCATACAACCATGCCGACGCCAGACATATAAAACATTCCGACTAAAACCTCACCTTAATGATCATCGCATCGTTATCAGCAACATTAACGTTTTATTTGTAAACAATGGCAAAAATTGTAATTGAATTTACCTTAATTAAGTTCCCAGGGAAATAATGAATCATATTGTAAGTATTAATTAGCCATCTGTTGCGAAAGCTTTATAGCGGGTAAATGAGTATATAGAACAGTAATGGAAGAACTTTTTATACATATCCAAATGGTGCACTAATACGATCTAATAAATACTTAAAACAGCGTCCCAGTATGACTGTGGTCCAGAGACCAAAACGAGTAGCACAATAGAACAATGAAAGAATGTGCAGACAGGCATGACTCTATGGTCGAGAAGCTTGCTTTGCAGCAGCTAGTACTGGGTTTTATCGCACTACTTGGCACCTTAGGCCGACTAATGCATTATGAGTGAATTTGGTAGACGGAAACTATGTGATAGACAGAAATGTAACCGTACTCTAATGACTGAAACATGTAAAAGATAAAAGATGAAATATTTCTTGCCACTAAAATTAATAAATACAGTCAAAGAAAATAGAAACGGTAAGAAATTTTGGTACGAACCGATAACAATCATTTCAATAAAATTATCACCTCACAGCACAAATATTGTCCGTGCTATGATCTATTGAGAAAGCGAGTGGCCTAGTGGTTGAGCTGTTGCATCCAGATCGTTAGATCGTGGGTTCGATTCCCTATCTGGATGGTGCCTTGTGTTCATGAGCAAAAAAAAATTCATTTCACATTGCTCTAGCCCATCTTTGATCAGGTGGTGGTGGTGGTGGTGGTGGTGGTAGTGGTGTTTTGGTGTTGGCCTTGCTCGCTTAGCCAGTGGAATGGCATCATTTGAAGGAAAAAACAATGCTAAAAGTGCATTGTGACCATCGATGTGTAACAACATGTGATAGCCTGATCAGTCACGTGATTACGTGACTATGATCTGTCAAATGGAAGCCACGTCCGTTTGAACCTCCTATATCTCTAATGGGTCACCCATTTTCCATGTAATGGAACGGCTCATTATAGATCCTTTTAATTTTAGCACAGGGACACAGATTTGAGGAGATAGGTATACTGTTACCTACATTATCCTTTAAACGATTTTATTAACCGCCTAAGGATAAAAAGCAAAATTGAACACGGCAGGTTTGAACTCAGGATGTAAAGCATTTTAAGTAAATAACGCAAGGTATTTTTCCGACACCTGACGATTTTGTGAAACCATTGTCCATGACAAAGTGTAATAATATTTATTGGCTTCTAACGAGAGTAGTATTTTGCTGACATTTCAGAGTAGCAGATGGCTATGGTTTACATATGAATTATACAACGACGTTGTGGGCTATTGCTATTTAACAAGCTCGTACAAAAGCGAGTTGTAAAATACTGGGTCTCAATGAAACTGTTCTCTAAGAATTTTACAAATCAGTGGCAAATAGAGATGATTTATGCGTGTGTTATGGTTATATACATGTTGTGGACATGAGGTATTTACAAGGGATACAATAGAATAAGTGGAGGTGCGTAGCTTAGTGGTTAGGGTGTTGCACTTATGATGGTAAAATTGTGTTTTCGATTCCTGAACCGGGCGATGTACTGTGTTATTGAGCACAGCACTTCATATCTCGTTGCTTTAGTCGACTTATCTAGTAAAAATAAGTAATATGGTAAAGTTGCGACAAGCCTGGCAAGCTGGTGATGAGTTTTGGATCTACCTAAAAAAACAACACTGATGCTGGGTATTATCATTTTATTGCAACAGAATAAAAGCATTAAAGCTATTCATAAAAGCGGTAATCGCAATTTTATTCAAAATCGATATATAAAACAATAGATAACAGAACTATAATAAGAAGCACTAAATACAAAAGTGCTTCCTTTTCTGTATTCACTATTTCTATTTAGGAAGGTTCATTATTTATTCATATTCTGAGATACTTTCTTTGCATTTCTTGGGACCAAATTTTTAATTCATTCAAACGTTCTTTGCACTAATGTAGACTGAAAGTACGACCTTTCTTTTCGCTTTAGAACACTGAAGTTTCTCTCATAAGAGGGTGCTACAGTTAACAACAGCAAAAAATGTGCAACAGAATAAGAACATTAGGGGAAAGATTACCCGCTCCTCATTTCAAAATTTCATCATGTTCTCTCTCTCTCTCACTCTCTCTCTCTTGATAATACTGCATTTTCTTTTAAGAAGAGTTTTTCTTTGAATATCACTTGAAATGCGACTTCCTTAGTTTAGAACAAAAGTACAATATAATTGCTATAGAAGAAGCAGAGACGAAGCAGCCGTGTTGTGGACTAGTGGTTATAATGTATTAGTGGGTAAATATTTGTCAGTCAGCTGGATACTTTATTTTTCGATGTGCATAGGTTATATTTGTTGCAACAACATTGTTTCTAACATGGAAAAGGCGCACCAATGTTTGTCATACTTTTATATTTAAGAAAATCATATAATGATTGGTTACCAAATATTTTTCTTACTCTGCATAAAAACAGGTTTTTAAAAAAAATGGTATAGATATATGAACGTCATACTGTTTAGCTAAATCATATATATTTAGATGTATAAGGTGGTGAGCCTACAGAATCGTTAGTTCACCGAGTAAAATGTTTAGCGGCATTTCGTCCGTTTCTACGTTCTGAGTTCACACTTCACTGAGGTCAATTTTGCCTTTCATACCTTTCGGGATCGATAAAATAAGTATCAGTTGATCACTAGGATCGACATAAACGACTTATCGCCACGCGCGAAATTGCTAGCATTGTGCCAGAATTTAAAATCAATATATCCACATATAAAATGACACAGGTAATTTTTTACTTCAGTGGTGATAGTTTTTAAATAATTTAGGACAACAGAACAGTTTGTCAAGCTATTAACAAACATTTAAACCATGAAGTCTTTTTTGTAACCTCTACGTAAGTGTATCTCAACACGTTAAATATCGTCAATAGCTGTAAAGAAAGGTTCATCATATGTTTGAGTCCTGTCTTGCACTGGAAATAAAGCGTGGAAAGGTATCACAATATATAACATTTTATAGTGGTAAATGTATGACACAAGAGTTACTCTTTAAACGTTTGAAGCCGTTAAACTTGAGACATGCAAAAAAAAAACCCCCAGAAAAAATAAGATGTGTCAGTGACTAAAAACGCCACCGGTTTCATGTCAGTGTTTTCTTCACCCGTGTATATTTGCACTTGCATGTAAACACACACACAC
>NC_068981.1:124319976-124323235 GCF_001194135.2 Octopus bimaculoides
CAAATGTCTGGAAAGTGAACTGTGTATGAGTCAGATACATGCTTGTGTGTGTATGGAGGGGAGAAAATCAGGTGTAGTGTTGGCGAATCTGAGGAAGCATGGAAGTTTTGAAGGATGCAGTGCTCCGACAACTAACTGATGCCAGCAGTTTGTTCCATACTTCAGCAACTCTTAGCATAAAAAGATGTTTCCGAAAGTCATGGGAGCTGTGCTGTTTTCTGACTTTGTAAACATGTCCACGGGTGTTAGACAGGTGGAGTTTGAAAAGGTGCTCAGAGTTGTTGTTAGTAAGATGGTTAATAATTTTATGGGTGTCTGCCAAGTCAGCTGCCAGACGTAGGAGTTTCAATGCATCCATGCCCAGGGAAGTAAGGCGTTCAGAATATGGCAAATACCTGATGGAGGGTATTCTCTTGGTTGCATGTCGCTGAACGGTTTCCAGACGATTAATATCCTGGGCAAGATAGAGGTTCCAGACTGGAGACGCAAATTCCAGGTGAGGCCGCACCATAGCTATATAAAGCTTCAGATAGATAGCCGGAGAGCGGCTCACAAAGGACTTGGTAAGTGATGCCAAGACACCCTCAGCCTTCTTGGCAATTTTAGCAATGTGTTTTGTCCAACGCAAATTGCTGTCAACAATAATGCCTAGGTCACGTTCGCAAGAAAACTTTTGATATTAGTGTTGTGGAGACGCTGGGTTTTTCCTCCCAAAATGCATGGTGGTACATTTGTCCACAGCTAGCTTGAGTTGCCAGTCCATGATCCATTGCTGGATCGTGTCCAGGTCTGATTGCAATAAAGATCTATAGTGTACAGGATCTGTCCTTTTTATTTCGAGGTACAGCTTGATGGCATCTGTATATTTCAGCACTGTGGCATTCTTTAAGTTGGCATCTATATCATTAATATGTGTAACAAATAGAAGGGGGTCAAGAACAGATCCCTGTGGTACACCAGATGTCATCTCATAGGGTGAAGAGTGCTGTCCTAGAACTGTGACAACCTCTTTTCGGCCGATAATAAAGGACTTCAACCAGTTATAGAGATCATCTCTTACACCCATTGCAGAGAGTTTCACCATAAGTCTTTTGTGTGACACAGAATTAAAAGCCTTAGCAAAGTGAGAATTTATAAAAAAAAAACAAAAGACGAAGACGGGTGTGTAAACAACAAACAGATTTATTAGTTTAATACTGTTAAGACACTGTTAGATGGCCATTGGATCCTAAGTTCATTCGTTCTGTAACACATTTTGTTTATCGTCTCGCAGCATATGAAAAAAGCGAAATTTGAATGTTCCCAAGTCATAATATCATCTCGTCTGATATCAGTGTCGGTGAGTTTATTGCATTAGGTATAGTAATATGGAACATCAAAGCAGGACTGGTGTTTCTCAAAAGATTCCTTTGTACCTAAGGAGGGAAAAGGAAAATTACTTGATTAGTTCCGTCTTATATTAGGCACAACTGTTCAGAAAGCCGGTGATCCGAGTTACCTAGTCTGTTGCGAAGACATTCGGATGATATGCTAAGAAAAGAGGACCCTCAGATTATGTGCATGACTTTAAAACTGCATATGAACCTAATTCCTATGCATTAATACATAATACATTGAATCTACTTTGTTTTGCTTTTTCATTTCGGGATGTGTAAAGTAATTCTGATACAGTATCAAAATTAATAAATCGCAATCTACCAACATACATACATACATACACACATACATAGAGTGCAGATGGCCTTCGAATGCCGTATGGTATCACTTAGACAGCACCTGCTAACCAACAGCAGCAAAAATAAATATATCAATGGGGTCCTGAAAAGTGAAGTGAGCAACATTGTATGAGTTGGCAGTGAACTCCTCAAGAAACAGTCTCTTCCTGAGAATCTCCTATACACCCCCAAACAGCTGGGCTCTCTTACCTCAGAGAAAACCTGGATGGAAAGCACTTAGCATGCAAATAAAAGATCATGCATGGGTATGTTGCCTGGAAGCTTGAAGAAGGCTTTAGAATTAACACGAAGCGTGGCTTCTCTTGGACACAAGACCACTACATCACCTCACACTTTGAAGGCTATGTGTTTGCAATCCAGGAACAGGAGATTGCCACAAAGTACCTGGTGAACAAGAGAGACAGTGACGCACTTGTAATCCCAAGCTGCAACCGCATGTGTAGGCTATGTCATGTGTCTGTAGAAGACATTACGCATGTGATTGGCAGCTGTCCTAAAATGTCGTCACGGTACTATCTACCTATGCGGCACGATATTGTTGCTCAAACAATTTACAATGACTGTCCTGAAATAAACTAAGAAAATCTCTCTGTTACGGAATACATTCATAAACACCAACTCAAGGAATACCGGTGGAATATTCCCATCAAACCTTCTATCAAATGTAAGCATAACAGGCTGGATATTGTTGTTTGGGACAGAGGAGCAAAGATATGCACCATGATCGAAGTTAGCTGCCCTGCAGATATAAATATCTCTTTGAAAATCAAAGAAAAGGAGGATATCTATGGACAACTGCTTCGAAACCTTCAGCTTCTATATCCAGACTATGAATTCATATTCGTACCAATAATAACTGAAGCACTAGGTTTTGTTAGTAAATGCTTAAAGGAGAATCTGGATAAACTGGGATTTTCAGAAAGAGAAACTGACGGGCTGATTCGTACATTACAAGTCCAATCTGTGAGTGGAACAGTAAAAATATACAAGACTTTTTTCAAGTTCCAAATGGGAATTTGTCTGTGTTAACTACATCTCAAAGATGGAGCCTTATATCTTTGTTGGAAACTGGCTCCCTCCTCTGCGAAAGATTTATAATAATTAAAAAATAGAAGAGACATACATACACACATACATGCATGCATACATACATACATACATACATACATACATACATACATACATATACACACGCGCATATACATACATACGTACATACATACATACATATATACATACATACATACATACATACATACATACATACATACATATATACATACATACTAGTTAAGGCGTTAGGTTCGAAATCCAATGGGCTGTATCCGCATAGGTTATTTTTTACTGGCAGTGCCTCAGTATGGCCACAACCTTTTGGCTGAAGAGCATAAGAGAATATATAAACAAAAACACACACGCACACACACACACACACGCACACACACACACACACACACACACACACACACACACACATACACACACATACACACATTCACATACACAAATAACCAGCGTTGTTT
>NC_068981.1:124324680-124334646 GCF_001194135.2 Octopus bimaculoides
ATATATATATATATATATATATATATATATATATATAAAATGTGTGTGTGTGTGCGTGTGCGTGTGCGTGTGCGTATGTGTGTGTCTGTTTCGAAATTTTGCCTATAATCAACTATCATTAAAGAAACGTAAATATTTTACAGTACTTTTCGAAAATGAGATTTTATTGAAATTTTATTGTGCGGGAGACTAACAATTATTATAGTCTTTGTTCTTACTTGAGAAGAAAATAACTATAAAAATTACTCTCAAGGGAAAGCTTTTCTATCCTTTGCCCGTTTGCAATACATAATCATGCAACCCTTTTCTGGCGTTTAAGGTTTAATCCCCTAATGATAGATAGTGTCGTAAATTGTTTGGATACATACAAATGAAGAGCAGAGTTGCAGTTAATTGACTCCAGCTTTGTATAAAAGTGTTTTCAACACGGATTGGAAGCAAGACCTATCACATAATTGTCCAAATATTGAAATTCTGATCTTCTATACATTGTTTATATTGTAATATATTTATAATTACAAAATTTCTGTGATATCGCATATATATTAAAAAAAATTAACTTCAGAAACAAGTGGATGAATTGTTGCTGTTGTTTAGCAGCATAAATAGCTGACCAATTGTTACGATCTTGTTTTTTTTAGGTGGATATGTGCAAGTATAATATCCAACGTCTCGTTTTCTTAAATAAGACGATAAGACGCGATTTTAGGAGAGGTTTGGATGGTAATTTAATCAACCCCATATAGAAGTTGCCATATTTGTCTTCAATATATGCGTGGTATTTAAGGCATTAAGCTGGCAGAATCGTTAGTACGCCGAGCAAACTGCTTAGCGGCATTTCATCTATCTTTACGTTCTGAGTTCAAATTCCTCCGAAGTTGACTCAGACTTTACCCTCCACCCATTTGAAGGTCGATAAAATTGAGCACTGGGGTTGATGTAATCGATTTATCCCAGCCACCGAACTTGCTGGTCTTGTGCTAAAATTTGAAAACTATATTTGTGTTATTTGAGGCAGCGAGCTGGCAGAATCGTTAGCACACCCAGCAACATGTTTAACAGCATTTGATCCTTCTTTTTTTGAGTTCAAGTTCCGCCGAGGTTGATTTTTCATTTTATCCTTCTGGAGTCGATATAATAAGTACTAGCTGAAGACTGGTGTTAGTTTAGTCAGCATATCCCATCCTCAGAACTTGCTGACCTTTTGCTAAAATTTGAAACCAGTATATGTGTGAGATTTGATGTTCGTGAAAATTATAAAAAGCGTTCTTATTGACAATAAATTTCTTTAAGTCTCATTTTATGGCTTATGCAAAAGGAACAAACAAATGCATGAGATTGGTAGCGGAGAGAAAAGCTGCAGGGGATCAGGAAAGAGTGGAGGAAAGGAGTGGAGGATGAAGGAAGGTATCTCAAACCGGAGACTTGGTTCAAATGCTTGAAAAAGAGAGAAATCGGTTAGAGACCAAGTGTTGGCGTTAAACTGATCGACAGATTAAGTCTACTCTCCAAGTAGACGACACTGGCGGGATTTGAACACAAAAAAGGAGCAAATATTGCAAGGATCTAACAATTTTGCTAGTATAACACATTAGACTGGAATTTTATGTGTCAACCACAGTCGTTGGAAATCAGCCAGCAAGAAGTCAGAATAAATGCAACAATGCATTCCGTCAGATTCTTTGACGATTCTGTTAATTTACCGTCTGCCCAATTTCCCTGAAATGGTTTCGGTCAACCTGAAACTTTGAGTAAAAGACATTTCTGAAAGCTTCCATACAACGAATTTAAACATGGACTGACGTGATTGTGAATCGAATTAATTATCCAGGTTTCTGTTTAAACTATTCGACGGAATCAAGTATCGACGAAGCAAATATTTTATACGAGGGGATGCTGAAAAGTTCCTGGCTTAAAAGGTGTCGCGAAAGAGTAGAGCTGTTACTTTTACAGGGAAGTTAGGAAACAACTATTTAGGAGATGTACAAAATATCATACTGGTATACAATATATCTTTATCTTTTTTGCAGATATAACGCATGATGGCAGCTCCCACCACGGATTTTGGTAAAATTGAAGCATTGGTGGTCATGAAGTTCCTCTTTTTCTAAGGAAAAGAAGCGGTGGAAATCCATGACGAGATGAAGGAAGTCTTGAAGGATGTCTGCCCATCTTACTCCACAGTGAAGATGTGGGTGTCAAGGTTTTGGATTGGCCATTTCGAGGTTACAAATGAACCCCGGTCAGAACGACCACCCGTAACTCCAGAGAACAAAGCCGACGCTGTGCACGTCCTGACTCCCGAGGACCACCGGATTTCAGCTTAAGTTATAGCCGAGACTCTAGGGATTTCTCGCCAGAGAGTTAGCCATATCACTCCCAAGGTTATGGACATGAGAAAGCTTTTCACAAAATGGGTTCCAAAATGCCTGAACGCAGATCAGAAGCGCATCAAAATGACAACATCAAAGGCGATTTTGGACCGGTTTGCAGCGAGAGAGGCTGATTTTGTGGCTCGTTTAGTCACCACAAATGAAACTTAGATTTATCATTATAACAATCAATTGAGTAGCACCACAGCGGTTCACCGTGTTCCAAGAAATTTTGGACCCAGAAATCATCTGGAAAGATTCTGGCTTAAGTGTTCTGGGACAAAGACGGAGTACTCATCATAAAATATCTGCCAAAGGGTCGCACCATTAACAGGGGATACTTCATGTCTTTATTGGATGAACTGCGGGGAAACTTTGAAACAGAAATGCCGTGGAAAGCTGAGCTGTGGTATCCTTCTTTTGCAGCTCAATGCACCAGCACACACAACAGATGAAATTCTACTGAAAATGCGCGATTTTGGCTTCGAATTGGTAGATCACCCATCGTACTCTACTGACTTCGTCCCTTCCAGCTATCACCTCCTTCCACAATTGAAACAATATCTCAAGGGAACAAAATTTCGCTCCAGTTCGGAAGTGATTGCTGCTACAGAGGCCTGATTGGAGACCCGACCTTCTGAGTTCTTTTTACAGGGCTTAGAAAAGCTGAAGGACCACTGCAGTAAGCGTGTGAATTTCAGAGGGGAATATATTGAATAAAGTTATAATTAACTGATCCTCCTCTGTTTTCTTTTACCCAAAGCCAGGAACTTTTCAGTACTCCCTCGTATTTAAAAGCGTTAAAAGCATTAAAATCATATCCGTCGTTTAAGTTCACTTTCGGTTTATCTTTTTTGCAGATTTAACGCTTGATGGCAGCTCCTACCGCGGATTCTGGTAAAATTGAAACATGGGCGGTCATGAAGTTCCTCTTTTTCCAAGGCAAATCCATTAGAGATAATTTATTAATTAATCTACTAAAGGCACAAGCATGAAATTTTGGCGGGAAGCGGCTAGATGGTTATATCAATTCAGTGATCGAATGGTACTTATTTTATCGACTTCGAAAGGATGAGAGTTAAAGTCAATGGAATATGAACCCAGAAGAGTAATAACGAGCGAAATACTTTTAAGCGTTTTGACACGTCAACAAAAAGTTTTTAAGGGTTCGCAGAGTTATTTCCCCTGAAATATTTGACAGCTGCGAATTACCCGTTCGTTCGTTGCAAAATGGTTAGAATAAGGTAGCACAAGTCATTTCAACTATTAACTAAAGACGTTGAACAAATGAAGAATATTCGTCTTCATTATGAGATTGTAATAATATTCATTTATAAAATATGTATTTTCACATTTCCGTCGATATTTATGCTACAAATACAACTGTCTGGATACAGGAAAAAAATCTTGCCCACTTAATTGTCAAACTTATATATTCTCTGTCCCTGCAATAGTTAGCCCTTGTCGGATCTAGCCGCACTTAAATACGATATCCAGTCGTCTCTCCTCTTCTCGGCATGCTGACTATATCTCATCTAAATTCCTCGAACAAAATATTTAGCCCTAGTGCTTACCTCCAATGGTGACCTCGACAATATTATATACTTAGCCATACTTGCTCAGATTATATAAATAAATAAATAATAGATTAATAAATAAATTTAAAATACTAGGATGGCAAAGAAATTATTAAAAGAGTAAGAACAGTACTTTTATCTCCCATAAATTTAACATTATTTAGGCAACACAAGCCCTGCACAGGAAACGAAGGGAATGATGGCTTCAAATTTTGACCCTTGACAGATAAACTATAGATATTACGTGGATAATCTAATGTCCATCTTGTTTTCTTTTTGTAGAAATTCAGATGTATATTATGTAACAACATCTCATTTAATCAGTTGTAAAACTGCTTTTTTTTTGTCAGAGATTAAGCTTCCTAATTAGATCAGGGGTCGCAGAACTTTTTTTAACCAGTTACCCCAAAATATATTTATTTACGCCGACGTTACACCCTTGATTTGAAAGGAAGAACATCATAGGTTTATCGAATCTATTATAAATATAAAAAATATATTGAATCTAATATAAATATGAAAAGCATAAAACGAATGCGATAAAATAAATTAATGTTCTCATTATGAAACAAAAGGATTTTTCTAGGAACTTTTTGATCACTACAGGTTTTGGAGAAATGATGTTTCATTTTTCTTACAATTGCATCAAAATTGAGGCATTTTGATGCCAGAGTAATTTGGATAGTCTTCGGGATCCAATCAATTCCTCTGCTTTGTTTTTATGTTCATTAGAGTGGAAAGTCCTTGTTTGCAAAGGTAAGTTGATGCAAAAGGCAGCAACTTTTTGACTGTCTCCCCTTGTGTAGTTTTGAAAGCCTTTGCTGCAGTTGACATCGAAAAATGTAACAGATCTGCATTGTTTTCAAATTCAATGTGCTTCATTATTGGATCGAAGTTCAAGAGACCCTTGAGGCTATTCTGGAACATCAGCAATTTCACATTTAAAGGCATCTACAACCCAACTGACAGTATGTGAATCAAGATCTAGAAAGTAATCAGAGAAGCACTCTTTCAGTTTTGTAAGATGCCTTATAACTGTATCCTTGCAAAAGTAAGGGCTAACTTTGAAAAGGCAGCTATCTTGTTTTGTTTTGCTTTCTGTCTCCAATATAAAAGCTTTTACTTATATCTTTTACTTTTATTATTATTGTTCAGTAGTTTTATTTTTATAACGTGCTTTCACTTCACTACCGAGCGCAGCTCTGTGCGCCTTGGGTATGTGCTGTGGTTTGCTGTGGTGCTCTTATGTTTACTGTATTGAAAGTGTTTTGCGTAGAATGTGTGCAGTACCCAGTAGTGCAATTTTCTGTATGTTATATATATTTGTAAGTCCTGGTGTTTTTGTTATGTATTTGTCTGAATATTTTTTTATTATACCTATTATTATACCTTTTATTATACCTATTATTATTATTATTATTATTATTATTATTATTATTATTATTATTATTATTATTATTATTATTATTATTTGTTGTTGTTGTTGTTGTTGATCCTGAAAGGCCGGGCAGAATTGCCGAATGCCTACATCACAGTGCCATTAGTTATCGTCTGACCGTTGTGCCTTGCCCCAGTTATAGCTTGATTAGATTGGAACATATTCTGTTTATTTTCTTGCGGAAAGGACGCGTTCCAGTGATCAGGCGGTCAATCTGCTGTCAACTTCCTTTGTGTGGCGGCTTAGGCATGCCATGGATTTTAATGCGCAGACACATACTCAGGTTGCGTCACCTGCAGCGATTTCTAGAAGGTGAACGTGTGTGGGCTCCGTTTGTGAGACACATTTTTCCGTAGCTCCTCTCCTTGACGGAGCTGCAGTCTTGGGGAAAGGATAGGCCGAAACTGGGCGCCTGGCACTTACAATATAGTCAGGCGCTCACTGACCTCTACAAGTCGGGCAACAGGATCGGTGGATGTTCCACTTTAGATATTTACAGAAGATTAGTAGCGGGGATGAGTGACGACGCCCTCGGGGAGACCCTAGGCGTCGACGAAGACGAACCGGCAAGTCTATTCCGGAGGACTTTCCGGTTGGGGCCTCTTATGGATAATCTCCAGCTGTCTTTGACCTGGCAGTGCTACTGAGCGGGGGCGCCACCAGTTCGAGATAAACTCAACAGACACGGATGTGCAATCAGATGGGCTTGTCCGAGGTGCTCGCTGAGCGACGAAACCGTTCTGCATGCACTCGTTCAGTGTCCGAGCATTGCTGACCTGTGGAGTTATGTCGAACAGCTGTTGTCATGTGTAGGACAGATCCGTCTGTCGTCCGAGTTCATAATTATGATTGCCCCACCACTCTCCTTTAATCGGGCTGGCAAGGCAGTTCTCCTTTGTCTGGTGGATGTGGCAAAAGAGGTTATCTGGTGAACGAGGCTGAAAGGAATGAGGACACAAACTTTCCTCTTTGGTAAAGCACTCATTGACTTTTTCAAGTGTCACTTGAAAAGGAAAGTGAGGGTGGAGATGGAGGTGCTGTCCTCGAGTGAATTTATCAAAAGGTGGGTGAAAGTTGCGAAAATGGTAAGAGTGGATGGTATCACTCTAAGTGCAGCCCTATGAGGCGGAAGAAAGGATTTGGTATTCAGGGTGATCTTAGATGGTGAGGTTCCTTGATTATCCTTAGAGGACTTCCTGTATCAGGGGGTCACCATCACTATCCTTTCCCCCCCTCCTTCTAGTGGCGCATACTATGTATAATTCCCTTCTTCTAATGTATATCGTGTATACTTTATTATTATTATTATTATTATTATTATTATTATTATTATTATTATTATTATTATTATTATTATTTTATGTTTGACTTTTGTTTTGCATTTGTACAAGTTGGATCCAACTCTCATCCAAAGACCTCAAGAGACAACAAGTTAGAAGTTTATGTAGGTGTTATGCCTAGGGTACCATATATTTGGATTTGTACAGTTTTGTTCTAGTGAATGTTTAAGAAACCATAAGAAAATTATGTGTTTGTTTTAAAATTTGAGATCACATAGACAGTATTTTACGTAGGATATGGGCAGTTCCCATGAGCACTATCTTTTGAACTTCTTCTTCTTCTTCTTCTTCTTCTTCTTCTTCTTCTTCTTCTTCTTCTTCTTCTTCTTCTTCTTCTTCTTCTTCTTCTTCTTCTTCTTCTTCTTCTTCTTCTTCTTCTTCTTCTTATATTAAAAAAAAAAACATATCTAGCATATGTTCGAAGTCCCTTCTAGAAAGCATAATGCTATTTCGCAGACAATGTTCAAATCGATGATGATAAATAATTGCCAACCTATTTATGGCAATACGTCATATATAGATTTGGTTAATAAAGATAGAATAATCAAAACCAAGCTTGAAAAACATGGTAGACAGAATTTACCTCTTACAAGACAATATTGCAAATGTTGCCACTAGTACTGCTTGTGAGGCCAACATCTCGGACAGTCGATGGAACTATCAATGAAATATATTCTAGTGACATTGCAAATTTCACATGATTATCACATCAGCAAGAAAACCAAACTCTAAGAAGCAACCACCACTTGATGATATCCCACACGATCTAACAACAACTGTATGCATCTACATTTGAAGAATTATGGATGAAAAATACTTTGGATAACAGTAATGGCTATTTTGTCTGAGGATTTGATAATGACCTTCCACTACTACGTTAAAATCATCCTCGACATCACACATACTTCAAGGCTCATCTTTGACCCAGTACAAAGTATTTCTCAAAGGTTCCAACATTGTCGTCAACAAAGACACACGGCATAGTCTATGATGTGTGATAATAACAGATGTCTGAAAAGAAATTGGAAGTCATGGATATCGACTGAGTAAACCTTAAGACTATATGCCTTCATCACTCTTATACTAAAGAATGAGCTTGAATATCTACTAAATAAACAATGTATTTTTTTAAATATTAAATATTCGATGCTTATAGATAAAGGAAAAAATGATCGGCAAATTTATTAGGAGTGGCTTATAATCTACACAAAATGATTTCTATGTCTTCACTGCTATATTTTCTCATTCATCTCAAACAGAAAACTGTTGATCGTCGGAGGATATACGGATCAACAATTTTCATGAATGGAATATAATCACAAAAAAGGCCTTTTGAATGAAACTGTGTTAATTCATATGCAATAAACACTCTCTCACAAGAGAAGGGATCTAGTATGTTGATTCTTAATTTATGGAAATCTCAAAACTTTAAAAATAAAAATAAAAAATAACTTAAGTCAAGAAAGTTAGCAGTCTATTTACAATGAAAGCATTTATTGAACTTATACAATGTCCCTCCAAACATATTGTGAGAATATTTAAAATGAAGACTTGATGAACTGAGGGTGTGAGTTTTCCAGAAAATACCCGTCTGTAGAGTTTACCTAGGACGTTCCTGAAGAAAACAAAATGGAAATAGAAAACTCATTGAACTCGGTGCAAGATGGAAATACAACCAATCTTAAAGTGTTCCATTCATATTTGTTTATAATTTTTCCGTAAACTCAGATGACAAGGAAAAACTGAAAACGATGTGTTAAATATATCATGTGTATAAACACAAATTTTCAAATTGTGCATGATTTGAATGTAAGATCCAACTTTATATATTATATAAGATAGGCCAACGAAATAACGCAATTTTGACTGCAATGTTCGATTATATCAGTTGTGGTGCAACCAAAGAGTATCACTTCTGTAACATGGCAATTTTTTCCTCCCATACAATGTTAATGTGTATTGACAAATATAAAGAATTAACGACGCGAAGAATGTAGCGTTAGAAAAAGACAGTTTTCTGGAAGTTTTCTCCCTTACTATTCTAAATTCATTTAGCTTCAAGTGACGTATTCTCATAAATAGAATAAGCGGGTGATTTTTATTTAGGAATAATGTATCGTGCACCTCAAATAAAAGTCATAAAACTATTGTTGTTGTGAATTATTATGTAAACCATTTAACACTCCTTAATCAACTGCAAATTTACATTTTGTCATTGGAAGACATGAGAATATCCAGTTAAAACTATTCAATCAAAATAAAATTGTTTAAAACAAAATAGAATAACAGAACAGCTTAAACGTTACCAAATTGGTTAACATGTAAGAGCTGGTTTACAAATCTGCTAAACTTCAAGTTGAGGACATAGAGTGAAACTAAAGTCTCCTACAGTTAAAAAAAAATTGGAGCATGAATCAAAATATCATGTACTGAAAGATAAGGAAATAATTCTATTCTCAACGCAGGATAATGCTAATAATATAGTATGATGAACAGGATAAACTACTGAATGTAATGCGAAAGAGCGTTAACTTTTTTCTTTACAGACATAGGTCGTTCATGTTTCATATGCCTATGTAGAAGCAATGTTTCATATGCCTATGTACACGCAAAAAGGCATCGAAGATCTTTTTATTCTTCTATTCATTTACCTGTTCCAGTCATTTGACTGCGGCCATGCTGGAACACCGCCTTGAAGGGGTTTTAGTCGAACATATCGACTCCGGTTCTTATTTTTAAAGCCTAATACTTATTCTATCGGTATACCTAGCCGAAACGCTTAGTTACGTGAACGAAAACACAACACCGGTTGTGAAATGGTGATAGGACAAACACTGACACACAGACACACACTTATGTGTATGTGTGTGTGTGTGTGTGTGTGTGTGTGTGTGAGAGAGAGAGAGAGAGAGAGAGAGAGAGAGTAGAATTAGTAGACGGAAACTGAAAGAGGCCCGTTGTCGTAAGATATATAGACATGAGTGTATTTAGGCCTCTTTCAGTTTCCATCTATCAATTCCACTCACACACACACATGCATATATATATGTGTGTGTGTATGTCTTTATGTCAGTGCTTGTTCCCTCAGCACCGTTTGACAACCGGTGTTGTTGTGTTTATGTCTACGTAACTAAGCATTTCGGCAAGGGGGGCGATAGAATAAGTACTAGGCTTAAAAAATTTGTTAGATGGAAACTGAAAGAATCCTGTAGTATTTATATATATATATATATATATAT
>NC_068981.1:124334875-124339497 GCF_001194135.2 Octopus bimaculoides
GTAAAAGAGTAAAAAGAGAGAGTATATATATATATATAGTATATATATATGTATATATATATATATATGTATGTGTCTGTGTTTCTCCCCCCACCATCGCTTGACAACCGATGCTGGTGTGTTTACGTCCCCGTAACTTAGCGGTTCGGCAAAAAGAAAAGAGACCGATAGAATAGTACTAGGCTTACAAAGAATAAGTCCTGGGGTCGATTTGCTCGACTAAAGGTGGTGCTCCAGCATGGCCGCAGTCAAATGATTGAAACAAGTAAAAGAGTAAAAAGAGAGAGTATATATATATATATAGTATATATATATGTATATATATATATATATAAATCTTTAGTTAAATATATTTAATGAGGATATTATATCCTGAATTTATATTGAGTGGTCTATTGTATCAAAGTATTAATACTATCAAAGTATTTATGTATTTAATACGAGTGGTCATATATATATATTATAATATATTATTATTAATATCAGGAAATCAATATTAGAAAATTCATCGGAAAGATATATACATGTGTAGAATAATTGTTCTATTAGAACTATATGTAAAAATATATGTAAATATGTATAAGTATAAATATATAATATAATAATAATAAACATGTCAGTTTAAAAATTTTGAATTAAGTTTTAAAGCATCTTACGATCGTTTCACAATAGCGCTGTCCTAATAATGGAATCCTCAATAAATTCAAAATATATACAAATACAAATTCAAAATTTTATATCTCTGAAGAGCAGAAGAGTTGTCTATAAATGATTATCAATATAGGATTCCATTATTAGGACAGCATTTTTATGAAACGATCGTAAGATGCTTTAAAATTTAATTCAAAATTTTTTAACTGATATGTTTATGATTGTTATATTATATATTTATACTTATACATATTTACATATATTTTTATATATAGTTCTAATACAACAATTATTCTACACATGTATATATCTTTCCGATGAATTTTCTAATATTGATTTCCTGATATTAATAATAATATATTATAATATATATATATATATATATATGTATGTATGTATGTATGTATGCATATATGTGTAGGGGAAAAAGGTGTAGCACAAGATGTTGCGGTAGCAGATGAAATAGGCATATGGATGACTTCAAAGTAAAACAATAGAAACACATCGGTTTGTAGTTTAAATAATTTATTTAAGCGACACTTGCATTTATCTGTTGTGTACACAAACATTTCACTACATCACATCATTACCAACTGCTTCGAGCTGACCAAGAAATTAACAGGGTACATACTGTGGATACGATAGGGCGGACATGTTTTGTGCCTGTGTGTGCGTTAGTCATTCAGTGGTGTCTGTTTAGGTTCTGTGATACCGACGGTCGTTCATGTTCAATATCTGCTTCTCTGCTGTTAGTTTCACTGGAGCTCTCCCTCTGTCTCTGACTGTGACTGGTTCTCTCACTGATTCTCAATCTGACTTTCTGTCTCTTGATGGATTGCCGTATTTTATAACGGTCGTGACAGCTAGAAGGACAGACATACCAGAGGAGAAATTCCTACTTAAGTAAGTCACCTTCTGTCCACTTGAACCTTAAATGACACGGATGAGGTCGAATGTCGAAGGGAAATAATCTATCATTTTTTTGAGAGGACAAAGAAATTTCTTTCGCGCCATTTTGGTCAGTGGTGGATCAGACGAACGAGAATCCTCAGATTCGGTTTCGAATCTAAGCTCGGAAAAAGGAAGTGTTGGTTTTTACATATGTATATATATATATATATATATATATATATATATATATATATATATATGCGACGGGCCTCTTTCAGTTTTCGTCTACAAAATCCACTCACAAGGCTTCGTCAGCCCGAAGCTATAGTAGAAGACACTTGCCCAAAGTACCATAAAGTGGGACTGAACTCGGAACCATGTATTTGGAAAGCAAGCTTTTTACCTCACAGCAACGCTATAAGTTCTGTATACAAAACAAAATTTAATTTTTAAAAAATGTACAACAGTCACTCGCTACTGGTAACTTAGTATCAACATGCACCATGCTTTCGCTAACGTTTCATGTGCCCATGCAGATGCGAGCAAACATAAACACTCTATCGACTCTCCTGCAAACGATTCAGCGGAACAATTAGGATGTGACGATGGAGGGTAAGAAGACTGCACCAGTTTTGTGATAGTACTTCACTTATCAGCACAAAAAGAATAAATGTTCAAGTTAACCTGAGTGACATTTGCACATGATGAAAAATGGATTGTGTACGAAAACATAGTGCGAAAAAGACACTGGAGTTTATGTAAGGACCTCCCAAAACAACAACCAGAGACTAACATACATGCCAAAAAACTATGCTTTGTGTTTGGTGGGATCATAAAGGCATTACTATGAGCTTCTCCCACAAAACCAGACCATTAATTCTGATGTGTACTGTCGTCGGATGCTAATTTGAATAAAAAAATCAAAGAACTGAGACCGCAGATTGCCAAAAGAAAAGGGGTAGTGTTTCAATAAGACAATGCCCGACATGTGTCTGTGGCTATCCGAACAAAGTTACATGAACTTCGCAGGGATCTTTTACCCCATCCACCATATTCTCCTGATATTGTGCCATCCAACTACTACTTGTTTTTATCTCTACAAAACTCATAGCAAGGAAAAACATTTAACGATTTAGATGGAGTCAAAATGCATCTAGATAACATTTTTTCTTCAAAACGAGTCAAATTTTATGCTGGTGGAATATTTAAATTGCCTGATAGATGGGCAAAGGTCATTAATAATAATGGAAATTATTTCATAGAATAAAATTTATTGAAAGGTCAATTATTTGTACCCCTATTTGCATATTAAAAGACGCCAGAACTTTCCGGACAATCTAATAATATCTCAGCATATTCTCTCTGAAGCTCAGCGACGCTGACGATCGGCAGCTGCCTTCTACATTCACCATACATGATATACACCCACTCACTACCATAAATATACATACATGTCTGCGTATGTATATGTATGTGTGTGTGTGTTCATTGTATTAAAATTGTAATGTCTTCCTATACGTGTAAATAAACATATGTATGTATGTATGTATGTATGTGTAAGTGTGCGTGTAAATATGCATTTGTGTAAGCGTGCGTGTATATGAGAGAATGAGTGTAGTGAGTGCTTGTCGGTGTGTCTGTGTGTGTCTGTGTGTGTGAGACCTACATGAGGGAAAACAATTGCTCTTTAGTTGAAGTCTCTGACACTTTCTGTTTTCCTTTGATGATATGCCTAAACGGAAGATTCGATTGTGTAGTTCTAATTTCTAAAACAATGATAACAATGACAAAAGCATATACACCGAAGTTTCGCGCGCGCGAAAACACACACACACACATACACACACACACACACACACACACACACACTGACAGACACAAACACTCACAAACGCACACACATATACATACACTTATTTATGCAAGGAAATTATTGGATGAAAAAAAAAAAAAAAACGGCTGCTGCATATAAAATGTCACGAATTCTTTAGTTCACAGTTCGTAGCGCAGAAATTAAGAACGTTCGACTTCAACTTCTACACAACTTGTGAATCTTGTACTATCTCGTCTTTAGATTTTTCTTTCTGAAAATATAACACATAAGAAATGGGTCTGACAAAACAAGAATGGGAAGCAATGTTCGATGAAATTGATAAAAGCAAGGATGGAAGTTTGTCGGTTGAAGAACTTGATGTTGGCCTCAAAGCTAGAAACATTCATGTCAGCAAAATGGCACTAAAGGTTAGTGATTTAACTTGGATCAACACAATAAGCATACACAAATAACACGTACACACACACAAACACATCCATATACAATAGCTTCCACAAGCTCAGGCTGTGAAAAAATCTGTGTTCGTGTGTCTGTATGCATGTATATGCATATGTATGCATATGTGCATATTTGGCCGGCCGTTGTGCGGGCAACATTGTTATTCCTCCCTGTGCCTGTGAAATATTGTATTCCTGTCGTAAGGCCTTATTTCTACAAACGCCAGCTTAATTTAATTGGTCCTTAGTCGAAAGACATCTGTTGTTATGTCCTGTTTTATTACTTTTATTGTATTTGTGTAACATTGTTCGTTTTTTTTCCGTCCTTGTTTTTGTATACATTCGCTGCTTTCTTCCAAGGTATCTAATGCACTTAGCTTAGTTTTTCCTTGGTGTTGGCCAGATTGGAGCAATATCGAGAATAACCAGCAGAAATTACAAAGATATTCTGGATCTCGTCTGAAGAGAGAAAACTCCGAATGACATGTCCGTGTTTTCTTTGTATCGTCTATCAGTATGTTTTGTCCCTTTCTTGTATCACCTAACTGTCTGGATGCTTTGCGTCCTTGTCCCATTCTGTATTATTTTATACATATATACATATACATATATATACATATAAGCATCTCTACAGATGTCTACCCACCACCGACTTTGTTGCCTCATAACTTCTAGAAAATTGGATACTTTTTAGCTAAATTTTCCACAAATACCGCTCAAATGCAGTAGATTCAGAGTATATAGGAATTTATGGGAAAGATTTTTTTTCTGAGGGGGTGAGGAGAAGCGCTTCGGAAAATTCACACCAC
>NC_068981.1:124340041-124341482 GCF_001194135.2 Octopus bimaculoides
GAAAACGCACTTTCTTACAGAAAAGTATTATTAAAATGAATTATCTTTTACATAATCACTTGATAAATGCACCAGGCTCTCCAATATTTTAAATTATAAACAAAAACAATCGGGGGCGGGAGTAGGGCTGAAAAAATTTCATAAATTTTCAAATTTTTTTTATAGCATAAATGTGTTCATGGGGAGAAAAATATTCTTTTCTACTGTAGGAACAAGGCCCGAAATATTTGGGGAGGGCGTCAGTCGATTAGACCTCAGTACGCAACTGGTACTTAATTTATCGACCCCGAAAGGATGAAAGGCAAAGTCGACCTCGGTGGCATTTGAACTTATGGAGAGAGAAAAATATTCAAAAAGATCAATACATGCGAGAGTGAGAAAGAAACGAGGAGTATGGTCTTGGGATGTGCTAGAAACAGCAACCTTAAATCACACTTTTTCTGAAAATATTTACAATTTTTTTTTTTTTACCGAATAGGCTGCTCTCATGGTTTTTGTATACAAAAAAGAATTAGCCAGTGTGTGTGTGTGTGGAAGGGAATAACAAATTTTGTAAACTTTTTTGTGATACAAAAGATGCACCCTCCCCGTATCAGCGCCATTATTCCGAAGGCAGCGGTAAGAAAAAATGGAGAAAATCCACGTCAAAACGGGGAAATTTCAACTTACGCGGTCTTCCTGATCTGAAACTCCTCTCCCCATCCACTCAGATAAAATTTTCCCCCAAAATTTCTTTATAATCGTAATCTATGCCGTTTGAAAGGTAGTTGTATAAACTTTCATTAAAAGATACTCATTTTCCTGAAAGTTAAGAGGGAAAAAATTCGGATCGTTTGAATTTTCCGAAACTTCTTTCTCCAAACCTTCGGAAATATTATTTGCAACAAATCCCAGAATACTCTAAATCTAGAACACCTAAGCAGTATTTGTTGAAAATTTAGTTAAAAAGTATCCATTTTTCTGGACGTTATGAAGCAACAAAATCAGGTGTGATACACATCCGTAGGTATGCCTATATTTTTACGGCACTCCGTCAGTTACGACGACAAGGGTACCAGTTGATCTAATCAACGGAACTGCCTGCTCGTGAAATTAACGTGCAAGTGGCTGAGCAATCCACAGACACGTGTAACTTTGACGTAGTTCTCGCGTAGATTCAGTGTGAAACAGAGTGTGACAAGGCTAGCCCTTTGAAATACAGGTTCAACAGAAACAAAGACTGAGAGGAAGGTGTGGTGAAAAAGTACAGCAGAGTGTGCCACCACCCCGTGCCGGAGCCACGTGGGGCTTTAGGTGTCTTCGCTCAATGAACACTCACAACGCCCAGTCTGGGAATCGAAACCGCGATCTTATGACCGCGAGTCTGCTGCTCTAACCACTGGAACATTGCGCCCACACATTACGCCTATATACTTCATATATATATATATATATATATATA
>NC_068981.1:124344175-124345059 GCF_001194135.2 Octopus bimaculoides
ATGCATGCATGCATGTATGTATGTATGTATGTATGTATGTATGTATGTATGTATGTATGTATGTATTATGTGTGTAAGTGTAAGAGCATATATGTATGTGAGTAAGCGTGTGTGAGAGAATGAGTGTAGTGAGTGTTTGTCGGTGTGTCTATCTGTCTGTGTACGACCTACATGGGGGGAAAAAAATATTCAACGTACTTTACTTGAAGTCGCTGACACTTCCCGTTTTCTTTTGATGATATACCTTCACAGAAGATTCGATTGTGTAGTTCTAATTTATAAAACAACAATAAAAAAAGCATATACAGCGAAATTTCACACACACACACACACACACACACACACACACACTGACAGATCGTAGATACATATACAATTACAAATACAAACACACACATTCATATATGCAGGGAAATCATTGGAGAAAAAAAAAAGCGGTAGCGGTATATAATGACACAAATTCATTAGTTCACAGTTCATAGTGCAGAACTTAAGAACGTTCGACTTCAACTTCCACACAACTTGTGATTCAAGGTTTTTCTTTCTAAAAATACAACATAAGAAATGGGTCTAACGAAACAAGAATGGGAAGCAATGTTCAATGACCTTGATGAAAGTAAGGATGGAACTTTGTCAGTTAATGAACTTTCAAAAGGGCTCGAATCTAGAGGCATTTATGTCAGTGACATGGCACTAAAGGTTAGTGATTTAAGTTGATACAATACAATAAGCATACACAAATAACAACACATATACACGTAGAATCACATCGATATACAATAACTTCCACAAACTCAGACTCTAAATAAATCTGTATGCGATGGTCTGTATGCATTTTTATGCATATGTATGCATGTGTTGTATATATATATATATATATATAT
>NC_068981.1:124345309-124346490 GCF_001194135.2 Octopus bimaculoides
TATATATATATATATTTACACACACACAGAGCAAGAGAGAAAGAGAGAGCGAGAGAGAGCGAGAGAGAGCGAGAGATACATACCTATATTAACATATATAAACGTACATATACATATATGTATTTATACACACACACACACATTTATAGTTGCACTCCACACTATATATGTGCTTTTCTGTGTATGCATGTACGTAAATAGTATATACTTATATGCACAGGCATATAGACACACACACACATATATATATATAAATATGTATATGCACATATATGTATGTATGTATGTATGTATGTATGTATGTATGTACATATGTACATACACACGCACAAGTTTGTTGTATGTATTTGTAAGTAATTAAATACATGTACGTATGTATTTTAATTCGTCTCCGTTTAAGACTATTTCTTTCTCTCTCTCTCTTTCATTTACTATTATTGTCACCTGTAGAAACTTGCCTATTTAGCCACTTGGAAAGCTATAATTAGAACAGTTTTACTAAATGGAAAATTGTTAGTTATTGCATGATTTATGAACGATTGCCTTCCTGGTGAGTTAAACGCACATATTCACACACACACACACACACACACACACACACACACACACACACACACACACACACACACACACACACACACACACACACACACACACACACACACACACACACACAATTGAAAACCAAGAGAAGAATTGAGATTTATTCACATCCAAAACTTGTTTTATTAAAATGTTTTCTGCAGCATTACGTTTAACAATGACCAACATGTGTTTCTACTGCAGCAACTGTACCTTGCGCTGTATTGAATTATGCATCATAGTCCCTGCAATTTCATCAAGGGTCATTTACGACGTTGGTATTCAGTTGCAGGTGGTAGCGTGATAGTGATAGGTGATATATATGTTAATATAAATAGGGAAAGAGAGCGAGAGAGAGAGAGAGAGAGAGAGAGAGAGAGAGAGAGAGAGATCTATGTATCATACTTAATGTAAATAAAGCTTTAAAAGGCAAATTTACTGCGATATTTGTCGCGAAATATCTGTTATGTACATGCTGCGTTTAAAATCTCAATGTGTGTATCTATCTATCTATCTATCTATCTATCTATCTATCTATCTATCTATCTATCTATCTATCTATCTATATATATATATATATATATATATATATATATATA
>NC_068981.1:124346827-124349789 GCF_001194135.2 Octopus bimaculoides
AAAAGGGTAAAGGATTATTAATTTATTAATAAATTAATAATTGATAATTTTTACCAAGCACTTCGGTATGTAAACACCATTATCGGCGAAGAACTTATTTAAAAGTTCTTATAAATTTATAAACATAATTAAGGGATCAGCAACAGTTGCTTCACCACATACCGAAGTTCAGAAATAGCAGCTAAAGTGCTAAAACTCCAACAGATAGCAATACTTGTAACTCACAAAGGCAAAACAAGAAGAAAAACAACGAAACTAACCAGTCTTTGTTAATCATAGACGCGTTTCTGGATCAGAATAGTAAAAACCTTCATTTCCTCATCAGTATGATATTCTAGTTTGCAAATTTGGAGCTGCAGGCAATTATGCATGTACGACCAAGCGACATCGTGCATCAGCATAATATTACCAGCACCTCCGGACTTACATAGGCCAGTCAGTCCGTATCCCTCCTCAAGAATTACCATGTGCGTCACAAGTAATACCGCAGAAAATCTGCCGTTTACTATCAGGGAGTGAATAATTATTACAAATAAAAGGGTAAGCTAGAGAGTGCTTTTCACTGTTTACTTACACAATGGAACCTCGGTTTATGAATTTAATTCGTTCCTGCAGGCCATTCGTTATGTTAGTAAACCGAAATATTAGTAAACCGAAACTACTTTCCTTATAGAAAATTCAAGAAACAGCACGGCGAAATCGAGCAGGGATGTGCACTGAGCGAAAAAAGCTTGACAGCAAATGACGCTCTGCCGCTGATACCCGCAGCTTGTCGCCAACCGTTTTTGTTTGTTTGTGTGTTCGTTACTCGAGACACCGTTCGTCAGCCAAGACATACGTTCGACAAATCGTTCGTAAACCGATTTGTTCGTGATGAGTAGTGTTCGTAAACCGAAGTTATACCGTATATCGCATGACACAAATCTTGTCTAAGCATACGGTTGACTGAATAAATGCCATTGGCAAGACCGAAGGAGTTCGAAATGTGTTGGACGTTCTCGCAAGCTTCTGCTGGGATGATTTCCATCTTTCTCTGATATTGTGCTTTAAAATATAGCATGTCATGTTATATCCGGATGAACAATGCAACAAATTTGTTTTTAAACGATCTATTGACATTTTGTGTGATACATAGAAGTCTGTTTTAGCTCAATACTGCTTGTATTGCATATAACGGTTATAACATAGATATGTGGTAACAAGTTTGCCTCCCGACAAAATAGTTTCGGGTTCAGTCCCATTCCGTGGCACCTTGGGTAATTATCTTTTACTGTAGCAACAACCCGACCAAAACCTTGTTAGTGCATTTGGTAGACGGAAATGGAAAGAAGACCCACACATACATACATACATACATTCATACATACATACATACATACATACATACACATATAAATATATATATATATATATATACATATATATATATATATATATATATATATATATATATATATATATATATGTATACGCGGGACTTCTGTCAGACAGATACAGTAAGTACCTAGTTGAAAAGTGTTAGGTCGATCAAGGTGCCACTCCAGCACCGTATCCTAAGGTTCAGGCGTGGCTGTGTGGTAAGAAGCTTGCTTCTCAACCATATGGTTCCGAGTTCAGCCCCACTGTGTGTGTTTGTGTGTGTGTGTGTGTGTGTATGTGTGTCTATATGTATATATGCATGTATGTATGTATGTATGTATGTATATACTTGTGTGTATATCCGCGTGCGCGTGTGTACGGGCATATTGGACCCAGGTCCAAACGAAGCCTTGTGAGTAGATTTGGTAGACAGAAAATAAAAGAAGCCCTTATATTTTCACTAGAGATGCTATGACCGAATGTGTTCGCATGCTTCATTTCTGTGTATGGACATATGTTTACTCTTTTGCTGATATTTATCTCAAGGTGTTGATGAGCTGTTTTCTCAAATTAATAACTGTCGACATTTTTGACGACGCGGGTATGCAAGTATTTATATATTTAGTTTCGCGAAAAACGTACTGTTAGTCAATGTTTTCTCCATCTTTTGAAACTGTTTTGACCAGAACCTCTCCCAAGCGTGCTTCTCACAGAAGCTAGTTTTTTAATTACTTCATAATTAGCATTAATTCTCTGAATGAACAATAGCAACACCAAACCTTCAGATACATTTGTTGATTCATCAAGAGCCAAATTAAACCACCGGAAACTTTGTACATGTTTAATTGATATATGAGAGTATCTCTTATCTCTTTGTTCCTTCTAGTTAAAGCAGTTAGTATAGGTTTAATTTTTCTGTACATATATCTTCAACTTCTGCTATCATACAAGATTTAATTACATCACCACCAGGAAATGCTTTTGTTTTCTCATGTAAAAAAAAAAAAGATGAAATAAATACAAATACGCTTTATTTGCATTGTTGTGATAAAATATTAAGTTTCTAAATTTCATATTTCCCATGCCGCAGCTTTTCTGTTTGTTAAAAATTACGAGATAAATATTTCGTTTGATAATGTTTGCATATATTCCTTTAGTAACGCAATGGCATCACTGCATATTATGCACAGTGCTTTTTTGTTTACTTTCTCAGAAAAATATTTTATCGCCCAATGTTCTTTAAATATATGGCACTTAGGCATGAACCCTCTCAAGATGAACTTAAATTAACCTCAATATATGTATGCGTGTATATATATATATATATATATATATATATAGTGTAGTATATTGCCACTTAAGTGTGGCTGACCCCTAGGGGTGGATGTTACTGTTGCTTTTAGCCCCAGGAGGACATCTCCTCCAGCTGGCTTATCGACACACGACTGTGTCCTGTTTGCCAAGGGAAGTTATCCCTCTCACCTCGATCTGCAGCACGAACGTATCCGGATTTCAGGGTTATTTCCCTTCGTCGGCGTTCGACAGCTGATGACCTTGGTGAGAGAGACAAAAACCTGGCAAATTTATATCTTCTTTTCCAGTG
>NC_068981.1:124350178-124354117 GCF_001194135.2 Octopus bimaculoides
ATATATGATAGACCGCTGACCACTACATTTATATTTTTTTCTCCTTGTTTCTCTCCTTATTTCTTTCTGTGTTCCTTTCAGTTGAAGAGCGTAGGCTCGAAACGTGAAAGACTTTCTCTATTCCCGAGCGTTAAACTAATACATCCATTTGTTGTTTACACCACCTGTCTTCGTCTGTTGTTTTTTTCGTAAATTCTCCCATATATATGGTGGTATGTATGTAGATGCAAAAAGTCCGCTGTAAAACAAAATGCCAGCAAAATGTGCAGCATCTGATGCACTTTTTTTTCAAAAGAATCTCTCAAAAGACTACTCTCGATCCTATAAGCTAATTTTCTCCCAAGAGATCTTTTTTCTTGAATATGTGCTGTTGAAACTGGGTGTGATTAATATGGCTGTGCATCTGTTATACCATCAAATACGGTAATAACTAGTTTGATGCTCGATGAGAGAAAAGAAAGTAGAAGTATCTTCAACATTTCGATCTTTAACTTTCTGAAGAAGAACATAAGAAAGTTAAACACAGGGTGAGTGTTGATAAAAGGAAAGAAATGCATATTAATCTGTTTGAAGTCATCTTAAAAATGGCCGGAAACAAATTACACACACACGCACGCGCGCGCGCGCACGTACATAAAGTATGCTCGTGTGTTGTAGAAAATATTATTTACGCTGTAGTGTAATGAAAACGGACACAGCACTTTTTTCTCAATAAGTCTAAACGTGTCTTGTTATTTAAAAAAAAAATGAAAGGAAAACTGTTAATTCAATTATGGGTTGCTTTCGGTGATGTTGTAATGAACAGACAGATGCTTACACTGCTGGGTTCTGACTTGAATTTACTTTATCCACCCAAAATGGCTGCCTGAGAACAAGTCGTTGCTTAGTCCTTATAAAGTCGGTGATAAGCTATAAGTGTCACTTATTGCAATGGAAGTACCACTACTCATTAATGACGTAAAAATCGGTACGTACTATGTATGGCTTGGCGTGCAGAGAAGGGTCAATTCTTTTTTTAGTTTGAATTGTGGTTTCTGAGAAAACATTATATCAACCAGTTCACTCCATCATTTCTTATAATCGATTATTCCTAAAATATATAGAGGAAGACTATGTGTCTATTAGCCTCCTCTATTCCTCCGACCATTTAGAAAAGTGAGAAGTTTTATTGTTTAAATCTCGCGCCCGAGAAAACTTACACTTATTTCTAAGTAAAAGAATCATATATTTTGTTTTATAACCACAATTTAATGATTCGTTTCAGGCCACTGCAGAAATAAATGAAACTTTCGTTCTTATATTTCGACACTGAATTTTAATGTTTGCTAATACGAAAAACAAAAATCTTTTGTACGCATTATCATGTATTTAATGAGGTTGGTAAAACGGATGAAAGAAATTACGGAATATTGTTTAACGACCCTTCTATAAGGTACCTGGACTACATGAATTAAAAACGATTTTATAGCATTCACCACCGCTTTAAAGGCCGAGTCTTTTCTGTATTTTTCCAAATCGTTATTGAGTTACAAGAAAATTCGAGTGGTGCAGTGGTAGAACCGTAATTTCCTTTCAATAACCAGATCTATGTTTGACTGTTCCCCCTCACACGTTTGTTGGATTCGATTTCTCAGCATGTTATTGCAGTAATCATCAACGAAAAATTCATTAGCAGATACACAGCTTGTTTGTGCCTGATTCTTCAACAAATCTGCATCACAGCTATCATCAATAGAACATTCTTTAGCGGAGCCTGAGTTTGATCAGTTTCCTATAGAGACTGTCTTCCATATGAGTCTATAACTGCAGTTGAGACAGTGTCATACTGAGCATCTAAGTATTTGATACGAACATAATGATGAGTAACGTCAATCAGTGTAACATGATCGACTCGTCTTTCATATCTAGTGTTAGGATGGATTAAAACGTCTTGGTATAACTTTTCTAGATTCAGACAGTCATCTGGTATATACTATTTCGTTGACGAATCACGCTGAAAGTTAAACTGTCTTTCATCAAATTCCATGTTAATTGCAGTGCACAATATGATGACCAACATATACTACTTTTGCTCATTTGTGTATCAGTACATTTGTTGGCGACGCGTATTAACTGAACAGCAATGCTAAATGTATATTTAATACAAGTACGCAGGTAAATTATTTATTACTTATCCACAAATGCGTTGTCTCGAATACATTAGTTATATATGAAGATGGATGGCCTAAGGGTGAGAGTGTTAGAGTAATGACCATGCGGTTTTGTGTTCAATTCCTGGTCTGGCAGACGTGTTGTTCTCTTGTGCAAGGAAGTTTATTTCATGTTTCTCCATGTTACTTACTTGCAAATGAGTACTGTTCGACAGCTATTACTGTGTGTACTGTTGAGTGGAGGGTAACGGGGCCCGAAAAAGTGTTCATGTTTACTCACGACTGCGCAGACATCCAAAACAATTAGCAAAACTATGGTAAATGTAACCAAGATTTTTTTGCTCTCTAGTGATGATTGGCTGTATGCATGCATGCATGCATAAATACATACATACATACAAGCAACTCTGATTTTATGCTAGAGATACGTTGCATGGGGCCCAACAATTTATATTTATTTCCAGTAAAACATGCTTATACTAATAAATCTAATATTAAGGCGTGAGCTGGCAGAATCGTTAGCAAGCTGGGCAAAATGCTTAGCGGTATTTCGGCTGTCTCTTTTGTTTCTTACGCGTCGCACATGTGTTGGTGGCGAAAATTGCTGTTTCTTTGTGTTATTATTAATAATAACTGCTGTTTCCAATAACTGTTGTTTCTTGTTATATTGGTGAATTTTGTAACTGTTGGAGCTTTCATCTGAAAGCACTAAGTGCTTGTAGAAAGCATGCGTTGTTCATTCCCCCGTTGGGGGGGGGGGAATAATGTCGTCTAGCGAGGAACCTACCGTTGGAACATAAATGTTTGTTTCTCTTGTTGAAACGAAGAATTACATGTTGTCTGGCGAGAAGCCAACTACGAGCAAAGATATAGTGGATTCCCCCGAAAATGGAATTTTTGATTCACCCGTTGCAAAAGTGTCCAAAAGAATAATTAATGCACCTAGCATCCAAACTGAACAAACTAAAAAAGAAAAAAGAAGTTTTGCGATGGCAGCTGGGGGTGGAATCCGGCTGCTTTCGACGAATAAGTGTGATTTCATGAAATACAGTGAAATGATGCAAATAAGCGATAACGTGGTTAAAATACAGCTACCGGAGAAAATACTATTAGAAGAAAAACAGAAAACAATAATATTTAAAACTTATTGTTTGCAAAAAAGAAAAATTGAGAAAATTACAGAAGAGAAGATAGAGAAGTGCCCGAAGCCAATCTGCAGCGACGTGGTTTATCTGACAAGAGGCAGGAAGTTTGGTACGGTGGAAGTAAGGTTTACCAACAAAGAAATTGCACAAAAACATTCAGTAGAAACACTGAAAACGGATGACGTGGCACTCATCCCCACTTATATGGGGATGAGAACGTCAAGAATTAAAATCACAAGGGTCCCACCGGAAGTGGATCTTATGTGGTTGGTGGCGGCAGTCCTAATCAAACAGGAAGAGAAAATTACTCTCCTCCAGGCTGCCACTACCGAAAACGCTAACTGGACTGGTCAAACACTTAGTCTCCTCATCCAAGCTGACCCTAAAATAATTGAAGCAATTCCCGAGACAATTGAGATAGGGGAGGAGACCCTCGTGGTGTTTGTTGAGGGCCGAAAACCCCGATGTTTTTGTGCGGCCAATTAGGCCACATTCGAAGGAAATGCAAGGAAAATGAAGAAGAGGAGGAAGAGGAGAAAGAAGAAAAAGAGGAAGAATAAAAAGAAGAAAAAGATGAGAAGAAGACAACAAACAAAAGAAAAATACAATCAGCAACTCAACCGAGAGCGGCGACGACTACAGAA
>NC_068981.1:124354217-124355308 GCF_001194135.2 Octopus bimaculoides
CACCCACACATGCATACATATGCACCCTCCTCACACACACATACGGTTGCACACACACACACACATACGGTTGCACACACACGTAACCTGGACAATTATAACAACACAAAGATACTCAGACAGAAACACACACACATACGTACAAGCACATAACATCCCCACCAACACAACACACACAAACATACACACGCACACACACAGACGCACACATACACGCACACACGAACAAACACATACACACAAACACATACACACACGTGCGCACACAGAGCTCCCTGACAAATACACACATACACACATATATACAAAAGTATACACATATACACGCACTATCCTGCTAAATATAAAACACACACACACACAGACCCATCCACACATCACTCTGAAATCTAAGACCAATAAAAAAAACCCTCCACACACAAGCACAAGCACATATATATACACACACGCATAGAAACGTGCACAGAGACAAACACTCACACCATTTTGAACGCTAAGACCAATCCCCCAAACCACTGAACCATGACAGACTAGCCCAGAAACAAAAAAAGCCCATTTGATTCCACAATGCTCTTCTCCACCAACTAACCTCCCACATTATTTCTAAAAATATCACACGTTCCTCACACACAAACACACACACACACACTACAAGAGAGGAGATGACGGATGGAAGGGATGGTTATTCCCCTAAAATTCTGTATAAATACTTAAATATGATTTCTTCTGTATATATGCTTCTATACAACCATGATTCTTGATGAACTTGAGTTAATCATAAATTTATTTACTACCTATTTTGAACACTTTCATGTAAACTGTTTAAACAAAAAGCCCCTCTTAACATTTTCTTATTTTTGTCAAAGATTCTATTTTTTAACATTTTCTTTAATACAATTATGATAACCATTTTTAACACAACAAGGCTTATGCAAAGCTTTACATTTTACTTTTGATAAACTTTTTTTTAAACTGAAACCGGTCAAGTCAATAAACATCTTTAAAAGACCTCTGCATTTTCAAACTCTCTTTCCTATATATTTTCACTTATGCGGTACCTTGTAAGTTTACTACTTTGTTTTATATATATA
>NC_068981.1:124355742-124356539 GCF_001194135.2 Octopus bimaculoides
CCTTTATATACAATATATATCGCTAGCAGGGGAGCGAATCCCTACTATTCTTCAGCAGACAACGGGATCGCGAGATTGACTCAGTTACGAGCTGCTTTGCTCATCCTCAGTCGCGAACACCCGGCCCCTAGAGCGATAGCCATGGTTCACTCAACCCAGCAATATATTGTATACAAAGCAACGATCGGTCACTGATTTGCAACAATCAAAATAGCTAGTTGTAAAATCTCAAGAAGAATCAGAGTAGTAATCATACTTTATTGTATATAAAAGGTACAGCATCGCACCGACAACCAACTTGCGGACGATCTATCTACCTGGGGTTAAACTAGTAGTGACATGAAACAGTCACTTTGATGTAGCGGTTGACTTTACTTGTTAGTATAGTTACTACTCTGATCTCTTCTTGAGATTTTACAACTAGCTATTTTGCTTATATATATGTGTGTGTGTGTGCGTGTGTACTTCAGTGTAGGTCTTAGCGAAGTCCAGTGCCTTAAAAAGGAGCTCCCTTGATATAGATGGGTAGAAATCCACAATATCAAATTGGGTAAACCTAGCTCTACCCCTTCTGCTATTGGTTTTAAACCATATAATGACCTCGCTGGTGTTACGCCATAGGGCGAGGTCAAAGACATTTCTAACGCTGTTATTGATCTTCCTGGTAAGTCGTCTGCTCACCTGTTTAATTTCAAACTTCGTATACCTGATGCACTTTAATATTGAAAAACCATAATAATACCATGCTAAACAGATTTGCCAATGCAATCCCAGCATGCACGCATAAAATCCGTTCA
>NC_068981.1:124357348-124358568 GCF_001194135.2 Octopus bimaculoides
GGAACAATACCGTATATCCAAACGCAAGATTTAATATATATGTGTGTGTTCAAATCATTCTAGAATCAATAAATATATAGTTTTAAGTCTCTAAAATGTCTAAAATAGTAAGATAAGATCTTGTTCAAAACGGGGGCACCAGTTTTCATTTATGTTTTATGTAGTGTTTTTGGTACCGAAAGACTTTCAAACTTCGTATACCTGATGCACTTTAATATTGAAAAACCATAATAATACCATGCTAAACAGATTTGCCAATGCAATCCCAGCATGCACGCATAAAATCCGTTCAACATTTCTGATGAAATTCAAAAAGAACAATAAAGATAAAGAGAAGGTTAGGATTAATAGTGAAACCAAAGGGTCATAGCATGAATTCAAACGTAGAATAGTAATAATAATGATTTAGATAGGAATACTTCCATGATTTAAAAGTTATAAATATAATATAATTTAATATATAAGGAAGAAAAATAATAAAATAATTAGAAAAAATACCAATAGACATAATATAAGTAGGCCGGAATATAACTGGTATAATTTGAACTTGAATCGATGATTATGCATGAACTTATAAATGAATTAATAAATGAATTAATAAATAAAATTAAAAATACAAGTAAAATACAAACAAAATCTTATAATGAACTAATTCGTAATAAGATCTACTAGGGCCTGTGATTTAACTTAGCAACCTATGCTAATTAGATATTAGTATATATTCCTTTTTATATATATACATATGCGTAACTCTGCATTCGAAGTTAAAGGGCCATGATGTAATGTATTAGGTCCATTTGATTTTACATTTATGTTAACATATTGTATTATAGGAGAGTATTGTAGTTCGCTTGAAGCATTGTGTATTGTTTGTAAAGAATAAAATGTCACTGTAAACTTTTTATTTTTTTTTTCCTCTCTTTCTGTAACAATGAGCATCCTGATGAAGGGAGTGTCTAATTTCTAATATGAGTACTACACCATATTAATAGACACATCCCGAACTGATCCATGAAAATCCACAGTCGCATATAGAAAAATTTAATAGATAAATACACTAAAAAGAACTATAATAAAATACAAAGTAATAATTATTAAAATAATATAATAGTTATTACTTTGTATTTTATTATAGCTCTTTTTAGTGTATTTGCTTATTAAATTTTTCTTTATGTGACTGTGGATTTTCATGGATGAGTTCAGGAACTGTGGTTCTTTTC
>NC_068981.1:124358578-124359535 GCF_001194135.2 Octopus bimaculoides
AACAATTTTTTTTGTGTGTGTCTAGGGAGAGGCTTATGTCAATATTATTAACACTCGCACAGGTTCAATTCCACTCTTTTGTATTAGTCAGTATGTGTGTTTGTGTGTATAAGCACACAAACACACACGCATACATCTTTGGGTAAATTTTTACAGAGAGAGAGAGAGAGAGAGAGAGAGAGAGAGAGAGAGAGAGAGAGAGCGTGCGTGTGTGTATACAGACGTGCGCATATATACACATTCAATACTTGAGTTTTAATGTGCTCGAAAGTATGTTTTGTGACTGTGTAATGAGCGATGCTTGTATTTCTGATATAAATATAAAGCTGAAAAACTATTAAAAAATACTTTTACAAACCTCTACAGTATGTATGGAAAGAGTTGGAAATATCTGATTCAAATGACCGAACAACTCTTCCAATTCTAAGACTCCACTCTTATTCTTGTCGATATCTTCAAAGACTTGACCCCAATTTATATCACACATCCTGAACTAATTGTAACGAAAATGGATATCAACCTCGAGGAGAATTGCTATTTTCCTGTCTGTAGTATGGAACACTTGTCACACTTAGCTAGCTCTAAGTAGAAAGATACACACAAAAATACTCATTTGCTTTTATATAAAACTAACTCCCATCACCCACTCCTACAGCTACTGGTATTTCATTGGTTACCAGCAATGCCTATCTTTAACCTCACCATCAGAACATCTGCTATAATTATTACATTCCCCCTACCTTACGTCATAGACGCTTCCCCCTATAAGTATGGATGTATAGTTGTAAAAATCGATTTTCAACCATAACTTTTAACTATTTTCAAGTCGGAATAACTCACTATTGTTTATAACAGGAGTTAAGTCCCCTTCTAGCGACGAGCAAGCTTTTAAGACTTTTGTTGTTTTTTTTTCATCGAGGAAAAATGTGTTTTGTTGATATACGGGCAACACACACA
>NC_068981.1:124359850-124361088 GCF_001194135.2 Octopus bimaculoides
CAGGACGTCAAAAAACATGGACAAAAGAGGAACGGGAATATAAACAAAGCACTTTTTTACGGACAACAGAATGAACACATAGGAAAACAGACGAGCCACTTATGGAACTTTTCCTTCATCAGCTGCCTTTATGCTAAACTAGGCGTTTCGAAGATGAGGCAAGACTTAGCTGTGATCTGAACATAACTGCTTCTGACACAGAGAATCGGGAGCCCTTTTGGGAATTCTACTTTCTTTTCTGGAAGGGTTCCCAACCCATGGGCAAAGAGGGGTTAGATGATGGCGGTGGTGTTTTCAAAGGGCTGGCATGTATAACCTGATTACCTCTGCCGATCAAACTCCCAACCCATGCACTCCTATCACGACACTGATTCTGTCCAAATTTGACGTCGCTGTTACTTAGTTTGGTTTGAAATAAAGAACTTGGTTAGCTTAATAATCCCAACTTAATCCTGGGCAAAGCCGGGCTATACTGCTAGTAGTATATACACACGCACACACATACACATACTCACACATACATGGACATACATGCACATACATACGTACATACATACATACGTACATACATACATACATACATGCATACATACATACATACATACATACATGCATACATCTCAATGACATGTTCCAAGTGGACAGCCTCTCTGTCATGTTGTTTATTCTTTCTGTAGACCAACATCGTTTATGCTAAAGAAGTCTGAAGGATATGTCACTGGTTCACAAGGAAACAGAAATACCAAAGTTACACACTGTTTCTTAGTGGATGACTTGAAACTTTATGCAAAGAATATGCATGAGATGAAAGAGATCCTTGACAAAGTTACATTCTCAAAGGATGTGGGATTGGAGTTTGGTCAGGATGAATGTTATATTGTTGTGAAAAGGGGGAAAACTATGAACCAGACTAATAACATCTCCATCAATGATTTGACTGTTTCCCCTATATCTGACGAGGTATGTTACAAGTATCTGAGGGTGGACGAAAACATATCTTACAATGGCACCTGTAACAAAACACGCATCACTAAAGAATATTATAGCCGAATAAAGAAAATTTGGACCTCAGAACATTCTATATTCAATAAAACAATGGCCCACAATGTGCTTGCAGTGCCAGTACTCATACCAACATTTGATTGGACGCTTGAAGAGATCCTAGCCATCGATGTGAAAGTCTGAAAAGTACTAACAAGCACACATAATTTCCACATAAACTGTGACGTAGACCGTCT
>NC_068981.1:124361590-124362559 GCF_001194135.2 Octopus bimaculoides
CACAAAAGGGATAGTAACGCAGGAAAAGTAGTAAAATATGACAACCTATGCAGACTTTGTAGAGTTAACACCGAAAATATCACCCACATCATAAGCAGTTGTCTGAAAATGTCATCACGATATTATCTACCGATGAGACATGACGTTGTAGCTAGGACACTCTGTAATGAAACCCGTCGGAAGGATAACCCCGAGAACAAAGAACCCACTATATGGTAGAAGCCATAGCCACTCATAATGAAAAGAAGTACTGGTGGAATGTCCCAGTGAAGTCCTCAATACAATGTAAGCACAACAGACGTGATTTGGGATAGAGAAGAGAAACTGTGTACAGTTGTGGAAGTTAGCTGCCTAGCGGATGTTAACATAAAGCTGAAGATCAGTGAAAAAGAGAATGCCTACGCTGAACTATTGAGACATCTACAGTTACTCTATTCAGGTTACGAGTTCAGGTTTATACCTGTAATTATTGGGGCCCTGAGATATATAACACACTGCCTAAATACCAAATTTAAGAAATTAGGCTTATCAAAACCAAAAAGACTACAGATCCAATCCATCACTGAAACTGTAAAAATCTGGAAAACTTTCCTGGAGTTTATCATTTAAATATATATGAACCTGTCTAGATATGCAAGGATCTTTGTTGGTTTTCATCACTTTACAATTAAAAAAAAAAAATTTATGTATCATATTGATGTAATTTTTGACACTGAATCCGAATTTGTTATTCATTCATTCCAGAAAAAATTCTTGCAAAAATGTTACAGTGCTTGCTTACCAACCACATGGTTCCAGGTTCAGTTCCACTGCGTGGCACCTTGGGCAAGTGTCTTCTACTATAGCCTCGGGTCGAACAAAGCCTTGTGAGTGAATTTGGTAGACGGAAACAGAAAAGAAACCCGTCGCATATATATATATATGTATATATATATATATATATATGTGTGTGTGTGTGTGTGTGTGTGT
>NC_068981.1:124363242-124364227 GCF_001194135.2 Octopus bimaculoides
AGAACACCAATAACATCTATAAACATATACTAGAAAATTATTTTCAGTTTAATTCAACATAAACATTACCTCCTACAATGTCTAATATGCTGTGTCCAATTAACTTTATTCACTTGATTTCATACTTCATTGTACTTCCATACTACTTCATTTACTACTTTCAATTTATTCAGCAATAGTAAGAGTAATTTATCATGGTCATAGTTATATTAGTGCCAGTATTCCAAGTCTACGAATTTAATTTATCATCTTAAACTTTCCTAGAAACATCTAAAATTCTGAAAACAATCCTAGTTCACTTGTTTACTTTCATCGTAAGATGAATCCCAAACATTTAAATATTCTCCTCTCTCTATTCTATGACGTATAAATTACTGATCAATATAACATTCTATTTCATCTCTTGGAAAACCCTTGCATTAACAGATATGGAACGTGATCACCGAAGTAAACTTTGATAATAATATTAACTTTGTCTTTACAAGTAATTTTTTCTCCTTCAACCTCTACTCCTGCTCATTTTACTTACATCTAACTTAATAACATAATCCATTTCTGTAGATTAATAGACCACCCATTAACTTTATTAATTAATTGTCAATCATTTGATATCTTACGAACTAATATAAGCATCACTTTCCTATACATATTCCACTGCTTTAATATCAATCACCACACAACTACCGTGTGTATATACGTACTAAAGAGTGTATACAAATACGTGTATATATCCATGTACATACATACACACATATGTGTGTGTGTGTGTGTGCGTATACATGTGTAAGTATGTTTGTGTGTATATATGTATATATATATGTGTGTGTGCACATTCATGTATATGTATGAAATTATATATGTGTAGGTGTGTGTATATATTTGTTTAAAAATATATATGTACATGTATGTGTATATGGATGGATGTATGTATGTTTATGTATATGTATATATATGTATGTGTGCATGTATATGTATGTAGATATAT
>NC_068981.1:124364361-124370575 GCF_001194135.2 Octopus bimaculoides
GTCAGATGACTGAAACAAGTAAAAGAATAATAAAAAAATATATAGAATTCTTGTAAATGTTCAAGATTTACAGCATAAGTATTTCTTGATTTGTGTCACTGACTCTCGTGTGCGTCACACGCGAATGGCCAGCACGCCGGGCGAAATGCCTAGTGGTATTTCGTCTGCCGTTACGTTCTGAGTTCAAATTCCGCAGTGGTCGACTTTGCCTTTCATCCTTTCGGGGTCGATTAAATAAGTACCAGTTAATCACTGGGTCGATGTAATCGACTTAATCCCCTTGTCTGTCCTTGTTTGTCCCCTCTATGTTTAGCCCCCTGTGGGCAATAAAGAAATAAATATTTGCGTGTGAAGCATTTATGTTGACTAAAATAAAAAAAAAAAGCAAATATATTGCTATAAATGAACGTCATAACGTTTGTTTATAGGGTTGTAACGTTCGTTTATAATGTTCTAACGTCCGTTTATAACAATCATTTATGTAACAAAGAGAAATATTTTCATTCTCCCAATGTCTTTTGTTGAAATGATTCCACAACTCTTCTCGTGCTAGTTAATTTTCATCAGTTTAGTAGTGATCGGATAATTCACAACCGAAAAATAATTCAGAGGAAATAACTCCGAACAGTATAAATCAAATTTATCGTTCATTACTTAATCAAATGTAAATCAATTAAATGTTTACAAATGTGTTACAACTTGGTCTACCAGTCGTTACTAAAAAATCAATAGAGTGCTGAAAATTAACTTTATTATAGTTCTATTCTGTTCGTTATTAGTGTTGGTATTAAGACAGAATATCAGCTTTTATGTTTTTGATGATTTTTTTTTTGTTTCTTTTTATAACCAGGATTGGATTTCATTGAAGATTTTAAATGCTCATGTGATTAAGAAGTTCGATTCACAACCACGTTGACGTAGGTTCAATCTCGCTGTGTTCCATTATAGGGAAGTATATTTCACTATAGTCTAGTGTTAACCCAAGCCATTTGAGTGAAACTGAATGGGACGTAAACAGTTTTATTGGTTGAAGAAACGCTATTTATAAGTTGCATGAAATAAAATTCTTATACTCAAATTATATAAGGGAACCTCTATACAATGTTTCGACCTGGTCAAAATAGCAGCCAAATCTCCCTCAAACTTCACGCTACCAATTTAGATAAGGAATAGATACATTAGATTATACTAGTTTTACATAAACTTAAAATGGTCACGGCTTGGATGGCTATTAAAAGAGGTCTGCTTTATCGGAGTTGATCCGGTGTTAAGTATCAACAATTTATTCACTTGTTTCTGAAGCTTAAAATTATCGATTTGAGATATGATTAAAATAAAAAAACTTATTATTATTACCACATTGCAGTATAAAGAATACATAGAATATCAGAATTTTCCATTTTAGACGTCTACGATGCATATATTTTCAAATAAATCTATTAGAATTATTTTGTATGCTTTTCTTGCATCCTAGTAAATTTTTGGTTATAGATCAGTGCGGGATAAGCAAGTGCAATACTTGGGTGGTTACTGACGTGGCATACTTTTGACTTTTTGACATTACTTCATACGGTTGTAGGTGAAGTATTTACATGTTAATAGCTTTTATAGACACTAGTTTAACTTCTTCGGTAAATTTTGGAAGCACAGTGGACTAGGATATGTTCAGACACGCCAACTATACAGTTACTGCCATGGTAGGCTAGTAGACATCTACAGTATAATGCATCTCCACCCATATGACGTGTTGCCATGGAACACCTAATCCATATTGCATGGCCCTCGTCTCTCCAGAGATTTTCCATTTTTTATAATAGTTTTTGTTTTTCATCTTGCAAACTGTTCGAAGTGAAGCAACGTGGTCTGGTAGTTAGAATGTTGCAAGATCGTAGTTTTGAGTCTAGGATTGGGTGGTGTGTTGTATTGTTGAGCAAAACACTTCATTTCACATTTGTTCAGTCCACTCAGATGTAAATGAATGACCTTGTACGACATGGAAACGGGGTAAACGGTCCTATGACTCCTAGGATTCGAGACAGTACTTACGAGGGGTTGGTGAAAAGTTCCTGACTTCATGGGTGTCTCGAAAGGTCTGGTTGGAGGCTCAACCTTCTGAGTTCTTTTACAAGGTTTACAAAAACTGAAGGACCACTGCAATAAGTGTGGGAATCTGAGAGGGGAATATGTTAAATAAAATCATTATTAACTGATCCTCCTGTATTTTCTTTTACTCGTAGTCAGGAACTTTTCAGTACCCCCTCGTGCTATAAACTGTACAATAATCACCCTCATTACGAAGTAAGCTTGCTGTGCTTGCCGGATTAGATGTCGTCCGTTCGATCAAGCATAAGATATATTGATTCACATTATTATCACCAACAGATTTCTGATTACACCGTGTAACAAAATGTTTTTGTTTGTTCGTTTTGGTGAGTAAGTGTTACTTCCCATTTGCTTTTATCTACGAATAAAAGGAAATTACTACAATTCCCTTCAAACTTTGTTTTTGTGAGCTGGGCATCAATGTCTTGAAACTTACCTACTTTCCATTACATTTCAGACAGATTCAGAGCTGAATTGCTGAAGCGGAAATATCATTATAGCAAATGCTCTGCTCAACACCACAGATCTACTTGTCAGTTGCTTGACCTTAGCCACTTGAGTATGTCCCTTAGTAGCTAACAATATATGCATCTCTGATGATGAGCAGGAGTAGTGGTGAGCGTCATAGCCATGTGTTAACAGGGATTCTTTGGGGTTTGAATAAATATAACAAAGGCAAATTCGAAGGAAATATTAAACATTTTTCATTCTTTCTATAGGAAATAACAGTTGCTAGCCACGGACAAAAATCGTTTTACACAATGTTATGAAATCAATACCCTGACAATGGTGTAGCGACGGGGTCTGAGTGCAGCGTTTTAGCATCTTTTAAGAAGTGACAATGAACGAAAACAGAAATGAGGAGAGAGGAGAGAGAGAAGGGGGAAGAGAAACGGAGAGAAAAAAGAAGCCCAGACACAGTAAAAATTTATCTTTCTCATTTGACCTTCGGTGAGCTGGATAATATTTACATCGTGGTTGTTTCTGAGGTGGCGACCTGGCAGAAACGTTAGCACGCCGGGCGAAATGCTTAGCGGTATTTCGTCTGTCTCTTTTGTTTCTTACGCGTCGCACATGAGTTTGAGGTGAAAATTGCTGTTTCTTTGTGTTATTATTGATAATAACTGCTGTTTCTAATAACTGCTGTTTCTTGTTAAATTGTTGAATTTCGTAACTGTTGGAGTTTTCATATGAAAACAGTAAGTGCTTGTAGAAAGCACGCGTTGTTCATTCCTCCGTTGGGGAGGGAAGAGTGTCGTCTAGCGAGAAGCCTACCGTTGGAACAGAAATGTTTGTTTCTCCTGTTGAAACGAAGAATTACATGTTGTCTGGCGAGGAGTCAACTACGAGCAAAGAAATAGTGGATTCCCCCGAAAACGGAATTTTTGATTCTCCTGTTGCAAAAAGGATAACAAAATCTATGAGATATTTGGAGTTTGTCTCAAAGCTCGTCAGAACTTTCACTAGAATTCCCGAGTTAGCCCCAAAAAACACATAAGTATTGTGTCCAAAAGAATAATTGATGCACCTAGCATCCAAACTGAACAACTAAAAAATAAACTAAAAACATGTTTTGCGTTGGCAGCTGGGGGTTGAACCCAGCTACTTTCGACGAATAAGTGTGATTTCATGAAATACAATGAAATGATGCAAATAAGCGATAACGTGGTTAAAATACAACTACTGGGGAAATGACTTTTAGAAGAAAACCGGAAAACAATATTTAAAACTTATTGTTTGCAAAAAAGAAAAATTGAGAAAATTACAGAAGAGAAGATAGAGAAGTGCCTGAAGCCAATTTAGAGCGATGTGGTTTATCTGACAAGAGGCAGGAAGTTTGGTACGGTGAAAGTAAGGTTTACCAACAAAGAAATAGCTCAAAAATATTCAGTAGAAACGCTGAAAATGGACGACGTGGCGCTCACCCCACTTATATGGGGATCAGAACGTCCAGAATTGAAATCACAAGGGTCCCACCGGAAGTGGATCCTATGTGGTTGGTGGCGGCAGTCCTAATCAAACAGGAAGAGAAAATTACTCTCCTCCAGGCTGCCGCTACCGAAAACGCTAACTGGACTGGTCAAACAATTAGTCTCCTCATCCAGGCTGACCCTAAAATAATTGAAGCAATTCCCGAGACAATTGAGATAGGGGAGGAGATCCTCCTGGTGTTTGTTGAGGGCCGAAAACCCCGATGTTTTTGTGCGGCCAATTAGGCCACATTCGAAAGAACTGCAAGGAAAGTGAGGAAGAGGAGAAAGAAGAAAAAGATGAAAAAGATGAGAAGAAAACAACAAACAAGAGAAAAATACAATCAGCAACTCAACCGAGAGCGGCGACTACTCCAGAACAACGACCAAAAAAGACTGCCAGAAGGGAAAAAGAGGAAAAAGGCATAATAGCCGTATACACTAAAGATACTGAACTAATGAGAAAATTCAATTAATTAAGACAGCAAAAAAAGAAAAAACTTTCGGAGAAATATAACAATTATGACGTGTATGAAGTGTGAAATAAGACTCATAGAATTTTACAAAACAAATACCGTAAGACAGTATCATCAATGAGATTGGACTTTAATAATTCTATATTTCATGGATTGCCAGGCCCGATCCCGCGAGAAAAGGAAAAGGTGGAGACGTCCCCCTCCACCTGATAATTCTGTGTCGGTAATGAGACGGGATTTTAACAAATCTATTTCCCAAGACCTACCACCTCCGACCCTGTATCAAGATATCGTGGCCTGATATCTAGCTGGAAGCAAGGACGCTTCCTAGATGACATCAGGTCAAGAAAATTGGATGTGATCGTTGCAACGGAAACCCGGGTAAAGGGGCCAAGAGATGTCTCCCCACTCCTGAACGGCTATGAGAAATACGTTTCTCCGAGTCGGGCGGGAGTGAATATTTTCGTGACCTGAGCAAGTTCCTGGCCACGTCGCATTCGCTAGTATTGTTAGGAGACTTTAACACAATATGTGAGGCACACACAAATTGTGTTGGCTCGAACATGAACAGAAAATGTAACCTAGGCTTACGGGATCTCCTAAGTCACTTTCAGCTAGCAGATCCATATGGGTTGGAACACCCGAACACTCCACAGTGGTCGTGGTCAAATAGTGACGGGTCTTCCCGAAGATATCTAGATAGGATTTTAATTAGAGAAACAGATAAGTCCATAGCTAAGTGTCCACAGTTTTTTTCTAGTCAGCTACAGTGACCACAAGATGGTTACCTGTAAACTGACAATAGATAAGTTACATAGTCAGGGATTTGGCTACTGGAAACTTAATACGTTCTTTTTTGGCGATTGAGGAATACAGAAAGCGGATCAAGATGTTAATACAGAGGAGTTTGTTACGGCTTACGCGGAAGATATCACTATCAGCGTAACTTCAGTAGCACGCCTACCTGAAGTGGGTAAGACAATTGAGGCTTACGAGGAGGTGGCAGGAGCAAAGATTAACCGGGAAAAGTCGGTCGGCTTGCAGCTCGGCACCTGGGTTGGCAAGTCGATGCCTTCAGACAGCGTTGTTGGGCGCTGGACGGAGGGACCGGTTAAGTTGCTGGGAGTTTGGTTTGGATCAGGCCTCCAGATAGAGAAGAACTGGACGGAGGTATTGAGCAGGATGGCTGCAGTAGTCAAGACCTGGTCTTGGCGGTGGCTATCCTTGAAAGGGAGGGCGGAGGTGGCCAATGTGTTTATCGCATCAGTCATTACCTACCACCTGACCGTCATGCCCTGTCGTTTTGACTGTCTCCTAGCGTGTAGAAATAGCCTGTTATAGGTTACGACGACGTGGGTTCCAATCAACGGAACAGCCTGCTCGTGAAATTAACGTGCAAGTGGCTGAGCACTCCACACACACGTGTACCCTTAACGTAGTTCTCGGGGAGATTCAGCGTGAAACAGAGTGTGACAAGGCTGGCCCTTTGAAATATAGGTACAACAGGAACAGGAAGAAAGAGTGAGAGAAAGTTGTGGTGAAAGAGTATAGCAGGGTTCGCCTCCAACCCTTGCTGGGGCTACGTGGAGCTTTAGATGTTTTCGCTCAATGAACACTCACAACGCCCGGTCTGGGAATCGAAACTGCGCTTATACGACCGCGAGT
>NC_068981.1:124370585-124373322 GCF_001194135.2 Octopus bimaculoides
ACACACACACACACACACACACACACACACACACACACACACACACATATATATATGTATGTATGTATGTATATGTATATACATATATATGTGTAGAAGTCGATATGTCCTTCGTTACTGGACAGTAAGTGAAAGAGTGCTGCTCGTCAAACAGCGGGGACATCCATTTAACATCTCCATAATAGTTGTTTATGATAGCACAGAAGAGGAGACTGATGTCTTCTCCAAGACAATGGAAGAAACCAAATCTCGGTGCAAGTCAGATGAAATTAATATCACCATGAGTGATCTGAATGTAAATGTAGGTCGTGGACTGGATAGCAAATCAGTTGGTCAGTATGGATTTAGCAAAGCAAATGAGCAAGGTGAGAGATGAAATTGTTTATATGAGGCAAAGAATATGATTTTCACGAATATATGGCTTAAGGAGCACTCTAGAAAAATTTACACATGGAAGAGCCCTGATAACAGCTCGAGAAACCAGATTAGTTATATCTCTATTAATGACACATTTAAAAGATCAGTGAAACATGCAAAAACATACCCATGAGCAGACTGTAGGAGTGCCAGTGGTACGCACACTTCTATGTCAATTAAAGACGTTGAAGAGAAATTTGACTTTCAGCGGCTAAATAAGTCAGAGGTGCAACTGGAATATTCCATCAATGTAGAGAAAAGATTTAATCAGTTGATTGATAAAGACAAGGAGATTATCTAGGAAATAATGAGAAACACTTTCATAGAACCAAACCAGGAAATCCTGCTGAAAAAAGGGAAAAAATAAATAATAAATAGATGATTGACGTGATCCATTCAATGATAACTAAGAGATAGAAAATCAGGAACAGGAAATCCCAAAAGTATAGGTAGCTTGATAGACGGATTAAACGGAAGTGTAGAGAGGCTAAAGAGACATGGCTGAATGGAGAGTGTGAAGAAAAGGAAGGGTAATTTCCGCTGGGATACAAAGTACATCAGGATATGAATGAAACCTCTGGCAGGCATTCAGGATGCTCAAACACCGGGTGTATCAGAACAAAGGATAATACCATACTAGTTGAGAATACTGACGTTTTAAATAGATGGACGGAGAATATAGAAGATTTATTTCATGATACGAGATCAAATTTGCTTGGTTTTCCTTACTGCAATGAGTTTCCAAACATCCTGCCATCTGAAATACAGAAACAAAGCTGTTGGGGAGAAACAAAGTTGTTGGGCCAGATGGAATTATCATTTAGATGATAAAAGTATTAGAGGAATATGGAATTAGAAAACTGACAGATGTAATAAACAAGACCTATGATGATAGAAAATTTCCCGATGTGAGTAAATCCATCTTTATTGGACTCCTGAAGAAATCAGGCGTGGTGGACTGTGATATATATATATGATGTGTTTTGCTCAAGAACATAAAGCGCTGTCGGTCTCAGAATCGAAACAACGATCTTGCGATCGTGTGTGTAGCACCATTGCCACTAAGGCAAATCTGAAATCATTTTATGTAATATCATTTTATGTAATATCATTTTATGTAATATCAGCAGTTTAAGTGTTGTAAGGAACAACCTAACAAAACTGCATTAAAATGAAGAAAATCCAGTGGAATCTGCTTTGAGGTATATTCTGTGAGATTTATTTAAATTACCAAAGTATTCCCAAAATGAAGTTGCACGAGTGATCGAGGCTAACATTTTTTGACACTGCATGATATTAGATTATCTTTCTTCCTTCCTTTCTTCATTTTTTTAAATGCAGACTTTGACCACATTGTTGAACAAAAAAAAAAAAAAAAAAACCCCAAAAAACAGGACATTTACAATAAAATTTGTTTACTTTCCATTATAATTAATTTGAAATTTGAAACAGTGTCGCTACTTTATAATCAGTGTTCAAATTTTATAACAGTTGATTTTGTACTTCGCCCCTTTTGGACGAACGCATTTGAGTGGTACAGCGCAGCCACCCATCTATCACTCGTGAGCTACTATGACTAGGTAACATTGTTCCGTGCTTTCATTAGTTGTTTTTATGTAGTTTTGAACAGACACGGACACACGATTTCCCTCGACCACAAGATGTAGGCTGAAGGGACTGGGGCAACGTGAAATAAAGTGCATTGCTTAAGGTCATAACCTACTACGCAGTCCAACAACTGAATCCACGACTTTTTGACATGATATGAACACCCTTAACTCTTAGGCTATGCACCTTCACTGAAAGTACTGAAACAGTAAAGGGACGTAAGTAAATCCTTTAAAAAGTTTGAGTGGTACTCTTCAGTTTCTAACATTCATTTCTCTTATTCAAACATTGAAATAAAACAAAAAATTTAAAATTGTGTAGCATTCACTTTTATGATTATTAATATTTCATTCACATCTAGGTTATATTATTATGGAAATATAAATCGAACTCTGTAGATGACTGGCACTATATTTTACCGAACCCTAATGTAAAGTATTGTTAGTATTTAGTTCTATCCAAGTAAACAGAATTTATGCTACAAGGGTTCAGATAGACTGCAGATATTTCTAATTGCTTCAATTCATCGATAAAGAATAAACTTTGGGAAAGACATTACATATATAACTGAAGAGAAGTAAACTGAAGATGAAACATGAATTTAGTTAATGCGTCCTACATGAATTTAGGTTTATTCAGGTTTCAAAATTATAATAGAAATATTTAAATTTAATATAATTTCTTTCATTTGTTAATCCGAGAAAAGCTATAT
>NC_068981.1:124373660-124375120 GCF_001194135.2 Octopus bimaculoides
TATATATATATATATATATATATTAATAAATATCTGTATATATATATATATATATATATACAATTTACAAACCAACAAGACCAGTTTCGATATGTTCAATCGTCCAGCAAGGAATAGCAACCAAATCTTCAAATCACGCGAACCGGACACAATGTGTTCCTATGTATACTATGTCAGAGGTGACAATGTCATAGCGGGAAAAGCTTTGTTCATGGGTTTACTCCATTGGAGTTAGCCGGAGCTAAACAACGACGACAACAACAACAGCTATGGGCTCTTCGAGATTTAGCGGATAGTAACGTGCAGTACGTAATATAGTTAACTGCGATCGGTTGTCTAAGTTTCTTTCCAACCACTAACTTGCAAGTGTTAGTGACGAGAGTTAAAACAGGTAATAGGGATGATGAAAACGAATTCAGTCCCGGAGAGTAAAAGCTGAATGTAGTGTTTAGTATGCAATCTGGGATGACTTTAGACACTGTAGGAATGCCATGATGAGAAGACATACATGCACTGAGGAGAGCTACGCGTAGTTTATCGCAGTAATATTCACTCAGTTTATCTAATGGAGTTTAGACCTTACAATTAACAGTAAGAAAAGCAAAATTCATTTATCATCAAGTATGTTGCTTAAAAAAGCTCACCTATCAAACGGATAGCCTTTTCTTTGGGTATTGTCCTGAGTGTGCATGTACAATCTGCGATAAAAGATATTTAGGTTCTGTATAAAATGAAATCACGTTCCTCTTTCATAACGGAAATATATCATCTGTGATGCAGTATTGTCTTATAAAAAGAAATACACATGGTTTACGGTCAAAATTAATGAACGACTGCATTGGTAACATTCATACGGATTGTGATGGTTTCAGCTGTTCAAGAATATTTAGGTTTGTGACATTTTTGCTGAAATACATTGAGATTTTTGTATTGTTCTATAACGCTATAAAACTTCTCTGGAATAGAGAAATTTCATTCTCATCTACAAAGATTTGATTTAAATACTTTGCTTAATTTATTGGAATGTACCTCTCTGGTCAATGATTGCCGACTGACTAGTCTACTTAATCTGCGCCATCTATTTTCGTTTAGCGACCAATTTGCTACCCTATTACACGTGTTAATTAACGTAGATACTCATTATAGCTGCTTGCGCACTCGTATGTGTTAAAAGAATTGCATGTGTTTGAAAGCCAAAGTAGTCATCAGGGGTAATGTGAACAAACGAGACGACAAAAAAAAAAAAAGAGAAAAATGTTGTAAAGGGGAGAAAATAGCAATATAATTAAGTAAGAATGATAATTTTAATGACACACCACGTTTGTAATATAAAATGACCGTGACCGACAGATTTAAATCGATTGAGAGTTTTAAAACAAATCCACATTCTGAAACCTGAAAATAGCATAAATGATATTGTAAATGCTAATTAACAGAGGTGAGTAAGCAGGCCGACAGTT
>NC_068981.1:124375527-124378478 GCF_001194135.2 Octopus bimaculoides
ATATATATATATATATATATACTCTGTTTAAAGTATTGTGCTATGTTTTTCTCGAATTTGTAAGAACCAGGGAATGCATACATACATTTATTTTTACTATTTTGAAACTGATACAATGAAAAAAAAGTGTAATAATATATTTGTGGATTCAAATAGTGAAACCGACTAAACCATCAAGTTGTGAATTCTCATTTAATACTTCTGTTCAAGTAAAATTTTATATTACTTTTCGCCCCTTCTTCTGCATCTTAGGAGAGTCTTTTAACAGTCTTTCTTTCATTTTATATTCTCAACATAATCGCTGGGGCAGCGAGATTCACACCTCTCTACGTTCAAATTGCGAATCACTTCGCGATCTACTTAGCATGAAATTGTTCTAGAGTTGGTAAAATTGCGCCTTTGAATTATTAATGTCAATATGAATGATTATATTCATCCGTCTTTCTGGCCTTGTGTCAATAAAGACATCAATACTTTAAAAGTGTGACATATTCATTATTTGTACTTTATTTAGAATCATCCATATAGGGGTGAATTATGATTAGTTCGTAGCCTTTGTAGTCATTGCTGGGTCTATGATTTGGATCTCAATTTCAGCACTTCTTAGCGTCTATAGCGAAGACATTTAACAGATACAGAATGAGTTATTAGTATCTGACAAGGAAATAACAGGTAAGACAGATTTCGATAAAAGTTAGTCAATAGGGCCAATTCGGGACCAAAGGTCACAGTTAATTGCACTGGGAAGTGAATTATTTTCTAAACTAAATAACATAAAGGTTTTATTCTGGCATTTTATTCTTCATTCACTTTACCATTTTCGTATAAAAGAATACTAATTATCAAAAAAATACAATCCTTGTGAGTGCTTTGATTTTTTCATCATTAGTTCCGTTTCAGTTCGAGCAGGACTAAAATATGAAAGCATATTTACAATGATACATCCTGACGTTTCTAATGTCACAACATTTTCTATATATATTTCAGTATTTGTAGTGGTTTTGTTGAAAAAGAGTAACATTATGACACTCATCACGGTTCCAAATGTACCGTATATGTCGATATGCTAATAACATATTTCTGTGGAATACTTTCATGATAAATATAGTTCTGCCACCCACATCAAAATACTTTTCAAATGTCAGGTTCTATTATAAATGGAATATTCACATTGAATTTGTTTGGTGATCTTAGTTTTCGTTAGCATAAGATCAAGGATAGAACTTGTTAAATGTCTCCCTTAGAAAATTTACATTCGCTATAGAGTTCAGTGACGACTACTTGTTCCCATTTGTAGAGAGCAACTGACAATGAGACGTTAGGTGGTGTAATACTTCAGTTTCAAGTGATTTTTACTGAGATAGATAATTCTTTTAGAAAATTACTATTCTCTTTCCCTAAAGTGTGGCTTCTTTTTGTCAAGTAAAAAAGAATCAATATTTTGCCATTAAAATAGCAATATAATCAATAGCGGAAAGTGCGGAGCCCAAGTTGTGATGATTTATCTCCTGTTACCAGTGTAACGCAGTTTCTAGAGCCAAGACACTTAACTGAAGATAGATAACACAAGATGACGTATTTCGTAGTTGGAATCAGTGGAAGAATTTTAAATGGGATTGAAGTCACGTTGTTTCATTATTTCTAAGCTCCTTATAGCGCCCTGTCTCGAGAAACAAACTTTTGAGTGTTGAGTTAATAATAGATCTTCCAACATATAACAGTGTTCCAAAAACTAGTGGGATTCAAAAAAAAGTATTTGGTAACTAAACGTTTCCCATCTGGATGATTCCAAACAAAGCAAAATATGAAGTTCTTTCTTTGCTGTCAATTTCTGATGACGAACACACACCATATTTCGTCAGTTATAGATTTTATCAGCATCATCACACGTTTCCAACCTGACAATATATGAAGACACTGCTCTTTACATGAATATGGTGGTAATTAGGGTTCACACTTTTATCCACCTTAAAATGCAAGGCTCGCTAAACTGAATCTACTAAAACTGTACATCTACACAACAGACATACAAAAATGAGATGAAATAAAAGTCAACGCCGTTGTAGAAAATTGACAGTTCATTATATTACATTAGTTTGAGGCATAAACCAGAATCATAACAGACCCACCCGTAGAAGTACACAGGAGCAGACGAAACTGATAACAACGTATAGAAATGAAAAGTAGAAAGTGCAATACAGATCAATGTTCAAAAGTTCATGTCGTAAACAATATTATTAAACGTGAAGTCATCATCCCATTTAAAAATCATTAAGCAGCCTGTGTATAATAAGTCCAAAGTAGGTTCAAACAAATAACCTGAAAACTTCTCACTACATTCCGAATTCAACACCTTAAATTCATGTCGATGTACTCAGGATGTATCGATAGTGGTCGATGTACGCAGGATATATCGACTGAGTGCACGAGAAACAATTGATTTTGTAATTTGTATTAGTCACCATCGTAATTAATATTGAAATTAATATAACTGTTACTAAAACTGCTACTAATACCATTTTATTCTTACAGTGCGTATTGAAATCCCTGGATGTGAACTCTGATGGCAAAGTAAGCAAGAGTGAGTTCGTTGAAGCGATGTGCAGACCTAGTCTTAAGTAAGTTTATACACCTCAGTTCACTTTTTCATATCCCTATCTTACTTCGTAATATCTTTCTAAATGTTATAGAAAAACGAAGAGTGGAGATACGATGCTCGATTATATATATATATATATATATATATACATATTTGAAGAAAAGCAACAAAACTGTATTAGGTTATAGCAGTACGTACGTTTCGTACAAACTTCATTTATTTATGTAGTGAGAACACCACATAAGATGTGCAATGAAAATGAACTTCCATTATGCAGCTGAGGAGTACATTTTCATTGCACATCTTATGTGGTGTTCTCACTACATAAATAAATGAAGTTTGTACGAAACGT
>NC_068981.1:124378584-124379466 GCF_001194135.2 Octopus bimaculoides
AAACATTTTAAGTACCACATTTAATCTTTTGATTAAATCTATGTTATTATATTCTGTTGTGTCTGGGGAGAGTCATCTTCTTATTGTGCCTTGAAATTTAACACACTCACCGGTAAAATTTCCACTTATTTCTTATTTTTTATTTTCCTAAAATTTTCGTCGCGTCTTGCAACCTTATCAATAGTCTTGACTGTCCGTTATTTATGCTGCGTTCTGTTTTTGCTTTTGTTTGTTTTTGCGCATGTGTGTGTCTCAGTGTTTTTGCGCATGTATGTATGCATGCATGTATGTGTGCATGTGTGTGTATGTATGTCTGTGTGTGTGTGCATTTGTATATATGTATGTATGTGTGTGTATGTATATATGTATGTATGTGTGTGTGTTTGCATGTATGTATGTATTCTGCATATTCCTGTGTTTGTGTGCTTTTCATGTATGTGTGTGCATGTGTGTATATGTATGTATGTACCTCTGTCTCCTTGTGTGTGCATGTCTGAGTGTGTGTGTGTGCTTTGCTGCTGTGTACCATGTTTGTATGTATGGGTGCACATCTTCATATGTGTGAACAAGTGTGTGTGTATATGTGGGCATGTGTTTCAGTCTCTATTTGCGTATGTGGTTGTCTGTTTATATACCTTATGTACCTACCCGTCTGTATGTAGACCTGTTGGTTTACATATACATACATGTGCATGCACACACACACACACACAGCCACACTCACAGACATACATAAATCTATCTGCATAAAAGCCCATCAACTGTTCTACTTTACCTGTGTAAAATGTGGGTATGGGGGTATGATATCTATGTATATTTTCTATTTAGTATTGGGTAAGTTTCCTTTATAAGGACGTACTCCCGTATTTGTCTTAGAGTTGG
>NC_068981.1:124379476-124382981 GCF_001194135.2 Octopus bimaculoides
TGCGGATGTCAAGTTGACCCAAGTTGCCTCCATGTTGGTCAAGGAACGTAATGGAGAGCATCCAGCAAATAGCTAACTCCATCCACCAAAGTATCAAGGTAACTATATATTACCCGACTAAACACCCCAACAATAGGCTCCCGGTACTTGATACTGAACTTTGGTTAGAGACTGTGAACAATAGAGTGCAGCTCCTCCACTCATATTATATGAAACCCATAGCTTCAAAACATGTTGTTCACAAGAACTCAGCTTTGTTACACAGCATGAAAATTAACATACTGATAGCAGACTTAGTTAGGATAATGAACAACATCTCTCCACTATGCGAACCCTATGAAACGAAAAAACATATACAGAACTTCATGCACCGCATGTAGTTCTCTGGATATGATTAGAAAGATAGGGTTCGAGTATACAGGGGAGCTAGAAAAAGGTTAGATAAGATTATACGTAATGATACCAGTAGTACCTGCCCTAGATATAGAAACAAAGAATGGAATAGGATACAAAGAATTTGTGACAAAGCCAACAAGGCAAACATGTGGTATAAAACCAACAGATATCAAGGAGTGATGTTTGTAGAGGCCACAGCGCATGGAGAACTAGCGCGTAGGTTTAGAAAAGCTCTGAAGGAGTCCAACCTCAACATTAAGATTGTTGAAAAGTCAGGGAACTCCATCAGATCACAATTATGTAGGACGTACTCCTTTGAGAATACCATATGTACCAATGATAACTGCATGGTATGTAGGATTAGCCCTGGCATTAACTGCAGAAATAGAAATGTAGTTTACAGTATAAAATGCATGGAAGGTGCTTGTAAAGACCTGAACATGGCATACGTAGATGAAACATCTAGGAGCACTGCGGAACGACTAAACGAACATATGAGACAATATGACGACAAAAAACAGTCCTCCATACTCTACCAACATGCCAAAAACCAGCATGGAGGCAACTTGGGTCAACTTGACATCCGCATCTTATCCAAGCACCCAAAGGACCCAACTCTAAGACAAATACGGGAGTACGTCCTTAATGAAACTTACCCAATACTAAATAAGAAATATACATAGATATCATACCCCCATACCCACATTTTACACAGGTAAAGTAGAACAGTTGATGGGCTTTTATGCAGAGAGATGTATGTATGCCTGTGAGTGTGTGTGTGTGTGTGTGCATGCACATGTATGTATATGTAAACCAACAGGTCTACATACAGACGGGTAGGTACATAGCGTATATGAACAGACAACCACATACGCAAATAGAGACTGAAACACATGGTCACATATACACACACACTTGTCCACCCATACATACAAACATGGTACCTAGCAGCAAAACACACACGCACACACACACACACACACACTCTCAGACATGCACACACAAGGAGACAGAGGTACATACATACATATACACATATGCACACACATACATAAAAAACACAAACACAGGAATATGCAGAATACATACATACATGCAAACACACACACATACATATATATATATATATACATACACACACATACATACATATATACAAATGCACACACACACAGACATACATACACACACATGCACACATACATGCATGCATACATACACACACACTGAGACACACACATGCGCAAAAACAAACAAAAGCAAAAACAGAACGCAGCATAAATAACGGACAGTCAAGACTATTGATAAGGTTGCAAGATGCGACGAAAATTTTAGGAAAATAAAAATAAGAAATAAGTGGAAATTTTACCGGTGAGTGTGTTAAATTTCAAGGCACAATAAGAAAATGACTCTCTCCAGACACAACAGAATATGCTTCAACACACGAAATCACATAAAAAATCTTGCAAACTAAATCCAAAAACGAAATATATTATTATATATATACATATATGGATCAAATATTCAATACAAAATTCGTTGGTACTTCGAGTTTCAAGCGTGATGCTAATCTTCATTTTGAATTTGAGCACCAACGTATTTGAATCAAACTGTTTTGATTCATATATGTAACTCCCAATAGATGGATTGAGTGCCCTTCTTTCGTTTGTCCACGAAGTGAGACATAAATTCAACACTCTGGTTAGGTGGAATCTATTAAGTACTGGGATTATCTCTGCAGTCTTCTATGGAAGGAGGTTTTCTAGTCAGAAGAAATAAAATTTACACTGAAAGTTAATGCACCTGTCATTAATACAAAACTTCTCAAGATAAGGGTTTGTAGAGTCAACTGTTAAAAGTGTTCTCCATGATGTCAGCATAGTGTAGATGATAGGATACAAAACTCTGTCCTATCAACTAGTTTTATAGTACCCACCTAACTCGGCTACAAGTAACCTAGTTAAATCTTCAGTAATAGCAATTATGTCATTAACGTACAAAGACACAAAATAAACTACTTATACAGAAGAAACCTTTATTATTTTATTGCCGTTTTTTTTTATAATGCATTGTTTTATATAGTAATTAATGTTACTTACTTTTTCTAACCTTTTCTCCATCTAGCGACCCGGACGCGTTGAAGAAGGCTTTTCACGATTTTGATAAAGACAAATCTGGCTCTCTCTCCAAGAAGGAGTTGATGATGGCAATGAAATCGGTTGGTATGGAATGCACTTCTGAGGAAGTCGACGCTCTGATACGTTCAGTTAGTAAAGATGATAACACTATTGATTACATGGAATTTGAGAAGGCTTTGCGATAGAAATACTTATATAAAGAAGTACAATAAAGGTTTATACCAAATTTGTCTGCATTAATTAGAATTCTCTTTATATACCTTTCAATTTTGTACCAAATGTTTTCATAACATGAAATGATAATTGTTTCTCATTTTAATAGTTGTTCTGATTTGAAAAATAAATCAATAACGATATAAGATGTATCTTCATTTTATTTTATTTCTTTACAATTTATATATTTTATATCTTTACAATTTATATCTTTCAAAATTTTCATCTATTCTATTATTGGTAAGACATCTGACGACAAATTTCCAGTATTTCCAGTGCAGTTTCTCAATCGGAAATTATTTTCTAAATTTTTTATATCGTTAGAGGTTTTAAATTTAGGCACAATGCCAATAATTTTGGAGAGAAGGCATTGATCATTTTCATTCCTCCAAAATTGCTGACCTTGTGCCAAAATTTTAAACCATTATTGTTGTTACTATTATTATTATCATTATTATTATTATTATTATTCAGTAGTTTTATTTTTATAACGTGCTTTCACTTCACTACCGAGCGCAGCTCTGTGCGCCTTGGGTATGTGCTGTGGTTTGCTGTGGTGCTCTTATGTTTACTGTATTGAAAGTGTTTTGCGTAGAATGTGTGCAGTACCCAGTAGTGCAATTTTCTGTATGTTATATATATTTGTAAGTCCTGGTGTTTTTGTTATGTATTTGTCTGAATATTTTTTTATTATACCTAAGGCACCTACTATGATAGGAATTGTTTCTGTTTTTAGATTCCACATTCGAGTTATCTCT
>NC_068981.1:124386322-124397693 GCF_001194135.2 Octopus bimaculoides
TTAAGAAACCATAAGAAAATTATGTGTTTGTTTTAAAATTTGAGATCACATAGACAGTATGTTACGTAGGATATGGGCAGTTCCCATGAGCACTATCTTTTGAACTTCAGCCATTTTGGGGTTTCCTGGTATCTGAGCTAGGTAGTAATCAGCCAGTTTCGCTGTCATTCCCAGCGCACCTATGACAATAGGTATTGTTTTAGTCTTCAGGTTCCACATTTTGCTAATTTCTATTTCAAGATCTTTATATTTGCTCAGTTTTTGGTAGGTCTTGACAGATACGTTTATATCGATTGGGGCAGTCATATCAATGAGGAGGCATGATTTTTGTCTGAAGTCTTTCAGTATGATGATCATCCCCATCACTACCACAACCATCACCATTATCGCAGACCCAGCACTGCCTAATTTACACACACACAACAGTTTGTTAGCAAATCCCAAAACGAACAAAATTTAAAGATCATCAGCTACACTTCCATAAACACGATTAACAAAGCACAAATGAAATACATAAACAACCATGCAGACACCACTTAGAGTAATTTCCTCACACTGACAACCAGCATACCTACACACAAAAATCATACAAATACAACAAGACTCAAATAACAAATTAAAAAAACAAATACCTGGATGGGATAGGAAATTTTACAAAAATCGTTAACAAAAGACTTTATAAAGAACTGCTTATGGTAACAACCAAATCTAACCAGAAGGACAGAACACCTATCCTCCATCCCTCACAAAACTATAGTAAGTAACTCCCTCCTCTTCACTGTCTAATTCATTATACAACATGGTATTGCTGAGAAATAGGCCGAGAGAAAGCTATCTATGGAAAGTCGGGCTGATATCGCATCCGTTATATACTACCGTCGTGCCCTGCTCCGGTTTACGTCTCACCAAACTGGAGCGCATACTCTTCCACTTTCTGTGGAAGGGACACGTTCCACTGGTCAGGCGCTTCATTTACTGTTAACAACCGCTGAAAGGAAGACTGGGCATGCCACGGCTGCTGATTCGCAGACATGCAGTGAGGCTACGGTATCTTCTGCGCTTCCTTCACGGTGAGCAGGTATGGTTGTTGTTTGTCAGATTTGCTCTTCCACAGATTTCTCCACAACTCGAAGGGAAGCTAAGAAGGAACCGCTTCCGCCCACACACACACACAAAAAGAACAGGGGGCTGAAAAAACACCTGCAGTCCTGGATCAAATGATCAAGGAGAACTGTCAGGCTAAGGTTATCGGGCATTCAGCCTGGCGTGAACATCTGGCGAATCGTGACCCTACATACGTGCTAGTCGCACAACGTGCTGTCGTAGAAGGAAGGAAGGAAGGAAGGAAGGAAGGAAGGAAGGAAGGAAGGAAGGAAGGAAGGAGAGAAGGAAGGAAGGAAGGAAGGAGAGAAGGAAGGAAGTCTAAAACGAGATTTCTGTGGGCGGCAAGCTAGCCGATAACCTTCTGTCCCCCAAAAGATAAGGGACACGAGGCCACACCTGCTACCAACAGTACACCCTCAACAATAGCAAGAACAAAGACAATATGTCACACCTGCATCATCATCATCAGCAGTAGCAGTAACAGCAACAGAGACAGCAGGAACACCAAAATTACCATCAGTTGGAACCAAAACAGCAGTAATAATAACTTCACCGGCAGTTACGAAACCCACAAGACTGCAAGACAGGAAGGCAGCTGAGACAACAAAAGCCCTAGCGACTCCAACATCACCGTCACCAACAATATCACCAAAAATAAAACAAATGAAAGAACCACCCTGGGTGTGTCTCAACCTAACTCATCTTCTCCCCATCTCTCAGACACACAAACTCACACCCACAGCCCGAGACAAGATTCCAGAGACACTGATTTCTCCACAACTCGAAGGGAAGCTAAGAAGGAACCGCTTCCGCCCACACACACACACAAAAAGAACAGGGGGCTGAAAAAAACACCTTGCCTTACACCAACACTGACACCAGAAAACACCAAAAAACGCTCTTAAAATAAACACAAGCACATTGAAAATAACACCAACCCCACCAGCTCCACAACCATTGACGAAACTACCGCTACCACTACCAGCACTATTCCATCTGGACTCGCCCCCAAAAGAAAGTTCACGCAATAACAGTCACCTACACAGCCACCAAATTTCGTACTTGTGAGAGGAGCCAACGAATATTTTGACGGCTATCATTACACGAAATAAAGATATTGAGAGAGGGGGTGCAATTCGCAACACCAGAAAATTTAATGTTCATGCACATGCTGCTAGAGATATACAGACATTAGAGATGTTTTCTTCTACGATGTGGGAATCTCTAATTTAAATGACAACAGTAGACGTTTAAGGGGGTTCCAGAGGAATCACAAACAGTTTTGGAGGTCGCGTCATCCGACCACCAACAGCACTCTTTTCCTTTCCGACCCCATTCTTTTCCTTTCTTTCAACTCTTTCCGACCAGCATGGCAATTATTATAGTAGATTGTATAAATGTACGTAACCTGGATTCATCCTGAAAGTGAAGTCGCATACTCAACGGCTTCAGGTCGCTAGGTGGAAGTGCTGTTTAGGAAAGGCCTGGAATTCGAAGTACGGTCAATCTTCCTGGACTTGTATGGTAAATTGGTGGTCCTGAATGTGAGCAATAGCGAAAGTGATTTTTTCAGACTAGTCGCTGTGTATGCTTCTTCTGGTGGATGTGGAGCCCGATTTCTTCAAATGTTTCGAAGTTATCTTGGGACGTCTCGTTCTTTAGTGCTAGTGTGAGATTGGAACGCCATCTTAGACGCACGCCTGGTAGGGTGGCGCTAACCGGTAAGAGAGTGAGGTGTAAAAGCCTCACAAACCTGCTCAGTCACTTCCAACTTGCTGACAAGTACTGACTGGATTTCCAGCATCAGATCATCCAGAGTGTACCGAAGTAGAGTATCCAGTAGGCCAGTAGATAGGCGTAGCATAAGTTGTCTACAATTCAAAGTCGTTGGCTACATAGACCACAAATTTGTGATCTGTACAGTCGATCTTGATGAGATCCATAGAAAAGCCAACGGATACTAGAAATTCTGTGAGCCGTGGCGTGGTGGTGCTGCTGAAAACGGAGCCAGACAAGAAAGACCAAATAGATCATTTTAGGCCCATAACAAATAGATAATTTTAGCCAAGAGGTTGGTGCTTCTCGTCGATAAATTGGTCGGTGTCGTGCAGACATGCACTATCTCAAACAGATTTATCCACGACAACCTCCACTTCACGCATTACGACATAGAATAGGTAGGTAAGGAACATGGATGGTCAATTTGGATAAATCGAAAGCTTTTGATAGAGTCAACCATCAATATTCGGAGATTGTCGTCGCGGCGATCGGTTTCGGAACCGTCTTCAGAGGCTGGATCGCTGCAATAGACAGCAATATCTCTTCCGTGGTCAAAGTAAGTAACCACCTATTGAAATAGTTTAGCATAGCACGTTGGGTCCGTCAATGATGCCAACTCTCGTCCCTTCTATAAGTGCTGGCTCTCCAGCTATTATTACGGAGACTGGGTGTTTCTAGGGGCATACTGCATGAACTAGGGTGCTGAAGGTTTGTGTCGGCTTATGGGGACGACTTCACCGTAATAGTGTCGGACACTTTGGAAATCGCGGTGATCGACACTACCCTAAGGGAGTACGAAATATACAGGAGCAAAGATTAACCAGAAGTCGGCGGGTGTGCAGCCTGGCACCTGGAGAGGCAGGTCCATGCTGTCCGGCAGCATCATAGAGCGCTGGACGGAAGGACCGGTTAAAATGCTAGGGGTATGATTTGGTTCGGACCTCCAGGTAAACAATGACATCGCTTCCGTCATCTGCTTGCCCTGCATTGTGGATGATCAGCTGAAGCACGTTTTTCCTGCTTTATCTAGAATGGACATATTCTGTTCGTCAGACCGTCCATCTGCTGTCAGCAGCCGCTGAGTGTAGGATTGAATATGCTGTGGCTATGATGCACAGGCATGCACTGAGAGCGCTAGGGCTTCCTTGATGGTGAGGAGGTGTGGTCGCCGTTTGTCAGACAAGATTTTTCGCAGCTCGTTTCGTTGTCGGAGCTACAGTCCTAGATCAAGCGTAAACCAAGAAAGGGCTCTTGGCACATGGAGTGTCAGCAAGTGCACACAATTCTCTGCCCGTTGGGTAATGCAGTCGGTGGAAATTCTACTTTGGGAATTAGTAATGGGCAAGAGCGACAATATACACGGGGAAACTCTGGGCGTCGGGAGAGATCGATTAGTTTGTATTTTCCGGTGGATTTTGCTGAAATATGCTGAAATCCCTGCCCTAGCAACACTTCCGTGCTTGTAGAGCTGGTCTTGTACCGCTAGAGCGCTCCAGTAGCACTACAAAGTTAGGGATTTCTGAAAATTATTCAAGATGTGCGAAGGGCTATGAAACCGTTTTGCATGCACTCATCCAGTGTCTGGGCATTGTTGACTTGTAGAGCTTTGACTAACAGCTGTTGACTCGTGTAGGACGGATCAGGTTATCAGCCAAGTCCATCATGATCTCCCCGTCGCAGGCATTATTCCTCTGTCTATGGTGAAAGAGGTAGTGTAGTGAACAAGATTGAAAGGACTGAAAACAAATACTTTCCTCTTCAGTCAAGCCCTCATAGACTTTTCATGTTCCTCTTGAAAAGAAAAGGGGAGATGGAGAGAGAAGTGTTGCCCCATCCAGTATTTTTTGTTGAAAGGTGGGTGAATGTGACGAGGATGGCCCGTGTGAATGTGCCCACTCTGACCATACACCTGTAGACTTGAAGAGATGGTGGGGAGAGAGAGGCCTATTTTGGGTGCCCTTGGTGGTCCTGAGTTGTTTGAAAAGGATCGATGGGCCACGCTTTCGCGGTCCGTATTCGTACTGAAAATCGAGATCGAGCGAGCTTTTACCCTTTTGTTCGACGTTGGCGGTGAAGGTGACCAGGATATGTGATGTTCTTTGGTTGGGTCAGGATAGAACTACCTTTTGGGAGGATTTTATGGTATAAATTTTGTTGCTAATTGTTACTGCTTTTATTGTGCACACGTACATTTGTACTTATTCTTCCTTGTCCCTTGTTTTGTATCATCCCCTTTAGCTTTGTGTTCGACCCTTGTGGCTAATAAAGAAATTATTATTATTATTATTATTATTATTATTATTATTATTATTATCGTCTTTCAATTTTGTTTCCATTTCTTGTCGAGTGTATTCCCAACACCTATGGAAAAGAAGTTCAATGTATACATTGGTAGGCTATTAAAATACACACACCAAGATTCTTCATTTAGAAAGTCATGTGATAAAAAAAAAGGGAGAGGAAAGACAGAGAGAAAAGGAAGGAAGGAAAAATGAAAAAGAAAACAGGAAATAAAGGGGAAAAATATTCACAGTGACAATACTCTTGTCAGTGTGTGTGACGAGCCAGTTAAGACAATCTTTTGCACTTCCTGCGTGGATGGTAAGCCTGAGATCATCATCGAATAATTTTCAGTTCCCTTTTTGATCATTTCAAGTGCTCTTACAATCACTGGTATAGTAACCGTCTTGAGATGCAACATCTTTTCGATTTCAATCATCAAATCTTTATTTTTTCTGAGCTTATCAGATTATTTTGCCGATTATTATTATTATTATTATTATTATTATTATTATTATTATTATTATTATTATTATTATTATTATTATTATTATTCCTTCGTAATACAGTGTAGGTAAAAATGCACCGGAATCTTTAGTCATCTGTCAAGTTACAACAAGGAACTCAGACAGATATTATTTTCCTTAAGATTTGCTCTATGCCCAATAAGGTTGCTTTTTGCAAGACATTAATCTTGCATGAGATTTCTAGTTCCCTTAAGAAGTCTTGAAGTTTCAAAGGGATTAACCCAACGCTCTGATCACCACTGGTATCACTTTTACATTACCCTCTCGCATTCCATACAGTCTTGCCATTTCCACTTTAAATTCGGAGTACTTGGTGATTTTTTCAACCTCTTTATTCACAACATTCATGTCATTTGGTATGGCTACATCAATGGTCTGGCAGTATTTGTCTCTCTCACTCAATATGACAATATCTGGCTGACGGTGTTCGATTACACGATCCGTCTGAAAATCATAGTCCCAGAGTATGATTTCCATCCTCCTGCATAGCTTTACTTGGTACATGCTCATACCAGTTCTCTGTTACTTCATATTGGTATTTACGGCATAAGAGCCAATGAAGATACATACACACTTTATTGTAGCGGCGCTTGTAATCTTTTTGTGCAAGGATATCACATCCACTTACCAAGTGAGTCACATTTTTCACACTCTTTCCACAGTCTGTATTTCTGGGTGTCAGAAGTATTATAGATGTTATATTTCACTGAATTGATAGCGAGTGCCTGGTCTTGTGAAGCAATTATCAGGCTTTCGGTGATACGCTTCAAATTACCTCGCTCAAGCCATGCCCACGATGATGTATTATCCTCAACGTCCTGTGTATTCCTTTCAAACCGTCCATGCATTCTCATTTCAAGAGGGTCTTCTTTTCTCTTCTCCTCAGCTCTTTGGTTAAACTCTTCCTTGCCAATCATTTCATCTGCATTTACACCCATATCTTTCGCGGTATATTGCAGCAAGTCTTCATCAATATTGATCAAATACTCGGCAAGCGTTCTTTTTTCACTCCTTATACAATAGTCTATACTAATTAGACCTCTGCCACCATTCTTTCTTTTCATATACAGTCCGTTTACATTTGTTTTAGTGTGCAGCGCCCCATGCAGCGTTATCAACTTTCTCGTCCTTCTATCCAGTGTTGATATTTCCTCCTTAATCCATTTGACGATGGTCTCACTATATCTGACCACCGCAACTGCCCAGGTAATCATTGCGGTAATCAAAGTTTTGGCTTTCAGGTTGGATTTCAACACCATCTTCACCCTTTTTTGATACGCCTCGCTGACCTTGGCTTTCATTTCTTTGTATAGAATGTCATCCAGCTTCCAAATCCCTAAATGTCTATACCCACTACCGTTGGGTTCACACATAGTCTCTCATGATGGTAATCACAACCCTCTGCAGGATGCTTTCTTCCTTCTTTTCATATTAAGTACTGAGCATTTGGTAATCCGAAATTCCATACCACACTTCTGGACTGTTTTGTTTAAGGAAACTATCTGTTTTTCAGATTTTCCAAACAATTTCAGGTCATCCATAAACAGAAGATGATTCATTGATGGGTTTTTCTTCCTACATCGATAACCCATCTTAACTTTCCCAAGTGTCATTGTTATGGGTATTAGTGAAATTACAAATAGTAACAGAGAAAATGGGTCACCTTTTAATATTAACTTCTCCAAGGAATACATTACTCGAGTACAATTTGGTTTTCCACTCTTTCATGCTATACATCAGAAAATTTGTGATGCTGTCAGCAACACCAAACATCTGCAGGCATTCAAAGATCAAAGAATGAGGCATCATATCATATGCCTTCTTAAAGCCAATGCAAGCCATAGACACGTTTGTGTGTTTTTTACAATGCCTCAAAACTGTTTTATCGATGACCAGATGATCTTTGGTACTCTGAGAACTCTTCCTACATCCTTTTTGTTCCCTTGGTAGTATTTCTTCTTCTGCCAGGAAAGTATATGTCTTTGCTGCACATATTCCAGTGAGTATCTTCCAGATTATGTTTAGGCAATATTCCCCTTTCTTCTGTCTTCCATTATAAGTGCTGTCCTCCCAGTCATCATCCATGCGGGGACTGTACCTTTCTTGACACACTCATTCAGTTGGGCTACTAGTCTTTTATGCACCACTTGGCATCTCTTCAGCCAAAGACCACGAATCTCATTTGGTCCGGGGGCTTTCCAGTTAAGCACTTTACCCACTTGTTCTTTCACATCACCCGTACTTATGACAATGTTCCTTTGTTTCTTTCCTCCTTGTAACTCTGTCTTGATAGTTCCTATCCACATTGCATCCCTTTTTGCACCACATTGTTTCCCCCATAATCCGCTCCAGAACTCCTTGGCTTGATTTGCATCAGGAAAATTTCCCCCATTGTCTCCTTCTAACGTTCGGAAAAATTGCTTCGAGTTATTTTTGAGCAATCTGTTTTCGAACTGCCTATTTCTGTTCACAAATCTTCTGATCTTCCGGCTTTTTGCCATGATCCTCTGTTTTAACTACTTTATTACTGCATCAAACCTGTTCTTCCGTATTTTATATTTCTTCTCTAGTTTTTCTCGGTCGATCTTTTCCCCATTTTTCCAGTTTCCTCTTAACCATTGCTCAATTTTTCCTAGATCTTGCCTGGCCCACATTATGTTCCTTTCAATGCGTCGTTTCCACCTTGGTTCTTTTGCTCCACCATTTTTCGTTTTCTTAAGTTGTCATTTCTCCTCAGAAAGTAGTGCAATAGCTCGGAGAAGATTCTTTGTTTGTGTTATGTGCGTCGTCTGGATGTATGGTATGGCAGTATTTATCTTTTGTGTTACTTTATTTATCATACTCCTATCTACCCTTCTCATATTCATAGGGATTTTTTTCTTCTGGAGCATTCATCAAGTCGGTGAGTCGTCTTTGAATTTCAAGCAATTCATTATCTAGTTGGTTCATTTCCCCTGCATGTCCACCCACCACAGAATCAGGGTTCACTGTATAGCGTTCCAGTTCCTCATCCTTACCAGCCCCATCACCATTTCTCTGTTCCTCCTGTCTACTCTTCTCTCTGCTTTCAACTCCGACCATCCTTTGTACCCCATCTGCAGGGTCTCTCAGACTCTCACTAATCCAAGATATTCCTGCTCCAGTTAAGTAACCCTTCCTCCTAATTACCCCCACTTGGTTCATTAGTTTATTTTCAGACATTGGACACATGTCCTTTTCCATCCAAAATTTCAAGGTACGTCGGCCTACTCTACGACTTCTTTCCAGCTTTGCTCTTTCATGACATTCAATAAGTGTATCGTACTATTCTTTCGTTCACTTATATCTGTTTTTGCACACACCGTGTATGTGATCTGTTGTGACATAACGACCGTCCGAGGCCAAATCACTGCCCGAGCGGTTTCGGACGCGAACCGGGCGGGATACCTTCTTCTTCTTCTTCTTCTTCTTCTTCTTCTTCTTCTTCTTCTTCTTCTTCTTCTTCTTCTTCTTCTTCTTATTATTATTATTATTATTATTATTATTATCATCATCATCATCATCATCATCATCGTCATCATCATCATCATCATCATCATCATCGTCATCATCATCATCATCATCATCATTATTATTATTATTATTATTTTAAGTTATTTTAAGTTATTATTTTAAGGCAGTGAGTAAGCAGATTCATTAGCATACCGAGCAAAAGGCTTAGCGGCATTTCGTCCGATTTTGCGTTCCGAGTTCAGATTTCGCCGAGGTTGACGTTGCCTTTTATCCTTTCGGGGTCGATAAAAGAAGAACCAGATGAGTACTGGGATCGATGTAATCGATTTATCCTCCTCCCCGAAATTACTGGCCTTGTGCCAAAATTTGAAACCATTGTTATCATTATCATTAAGGTGGCTGGCAGGCAGAATCTTTAGAACACCGGTAAAAACGTTTAGCCTCATTTCTTCCGGCTTTACATCTGAGTTCATAGTCTGCCACGGTCGGCTTTGCCTTTCATCCTTTCGTGTTTAATAAACTAAATACTGAGTACTGGGGTCAATGTAATCGACTGTTATCCCCCCACCGCCCACATACACAAAATTCCAGGCCTTGTGCCTATAATAGAAAGCATTATGTAGGCGGCTAGGCAGTAGAGTCGTTAGCACGCCAGACAAAATGATTAGCTCATTTCTTCCTGCTTTACGTACTGAGTTCAAATTCAGCTGTGGCTGGCTCTGCCTTTTATCCCTCCGGAGCCGATAAAATAAAGTTCTAGTGAACTATTGGGTTCGGTGGGGGTAAAATTGGGGCCTTGTTCTAAAGTTAGAAAGCTTTATTATCTATTTGGTGTAACTGTAAGAGCACTGTAACTGTAAGAGCATTGCCCAAATACGCACGCACATGCACAGACACAAGTTATTGATATTCAATTGTATAAACCATATAATGTACATGTATTCAATACTCTGCCTTCGTTTGCTTGACCCAATTCAACGTCTGTGTGTGTATGTGAGTGCGCGTGTGAATGCATGTGTCTGTGTGTGCGTGTGTGCGTGTGTGTGTGAGTGTGAGTGTGTGTGCGCGCGAGCGTCTGGGAGGGTATATGTGTTGTGTGAAGGTATTTGTGTATGTATGAGGAGTGATCTTTACATATATAATGAGAGATAAAGAGGACAAACCAGTATGAAAAAAAAAATGTAGAGTGGTAAAACAAGAAATTATAGTGAAAGATTGAATAGATAGGCTTGTGACGTGTAAGAGTTCAAGAAGAGAATCAGGCAAAACAGGATAACGTGAGTAAACCAAATAAACATCAGAAATGGAGAGAGCTAACTATGACATAACTTACGAAAATATTTTGTGTAAAGCAAAATCATACAGACAACAGACATATAAATACAACTAAGTTGATGGTAGAGTTAAGACTAAATTCGAATAAGAGGGAAAAAGACAAAGGGGGAGACATGGAGAGGAACAGCTATCAATGTTAAAGTGAAAAGTTCATTAAGAAACTAAACTCCCTATTACTTAATATATATATATATATATGCTAATTAACGAAAAATCTCACTGTCGATGGCTGAGTATTTATTGCAGGGCCTGAAATCGATTGATATGGGATCAACTGTTTATTACTTACTCTTTCACTTGTTTCAGTCATTTGACTGCAGCCATGCTGGAGCACCGCCTTTAGTCGAGCAAATCGACCCCAGAACTTATTCTTTGTAAGCCTAGTACTTATTCCATATATATATATATGGAATATATATATATATATATATATATATATATATATATACGACGGGCTTCTTTTCAGTTTCCGTCTACCAAATTCATTCACAAAGCTTTGGTCGGCCCGAGGCTATAGTAGAAGACACTTGCCCAATGTGCCAAGCAGTGGGACTGAACCCGGAACCATGTGAATTTTGTTCACAAAAGGTACATTCACATTCTATTTTTGCTAATTCCCTCGCTTTCAACTGTGCATATGAGTGGTTTAAATGGTGTAGAGATGTTTTGACATCGATTTCTAGCATGTTGGTACTTTTCCCAGTACCCTTCCTTATAGGTGTATATATTTATATATGATTATAGGCTTATATTAATTTTTACCTCTACAGTTTTAAAGCATGCTAGCCACTGATATTGTTATTATTTTACAATAATAATTGATCCTATATATATATATATATATATATATATAT
>NC_068981.1:124397723-124408266 GCF_001194135.2 Octopus bimaculoides
GATTGATTGCCAGCACTACCAGCACCTCCTCAACCTCTTATGGATCTTCTGGAAGGTATTTCCATCCAGTCAAAGGATTTTCTGAACAATATCAGACAATACAACTCTGCATTTCAAATGACATCGCTTGATGCATCTAAGGAGATAGTTGAACATGGATGTATACTGACATTCAAAGTTCAAGGGCAAGTCTATCACCTCATTGGTTCCCTGTTACCCACAAATGAACAACCAAAGTTCCTCCAAATTTACTTTATGAGTGACGTAGGGCAACAAACCCAAAGGAGGTGTCAAAATTTCAGACATTTGGATATAAACATTGTTCACCAATAGCAAAATATGTTACATGAAAACAATGCCCTGGTTCAAGCCTTTAAAACATTTATTGAACAGCAACCTCAAGGTGATTATCAAATTGTTATCCGCGCTGACAAGCCACCTCATGGTCAACATGTACGTCGTTTTAATGAGCCCAAATCTAATGAAGTAGCTATCCTTATGGTAGGCGATCCCCATGACAATCGTGATATTCTCATTCATGGTCGAGATAACAACCTTAAACATGTTTCAGAGACTCATCCCTCTTATGATGTTCTCCAGTATCCTCTTATTTTGTAGAATGGACAAGATGGGTATCATTTCAATATTCCACAGATTCAACCTGCAACAGGAGAGCCAACTACAAACAAGGAGGTGTCGTCAAATAACTTCTATTTTTACCAACTGATGTTAAGACCAGAACAATCAAATCAGTTACACATGATCTACTTCAGCAATACCTGGTTGATATGTATGCTAAAGTTGAGAGTGAGCGTCTCCTGCACATTCGTAACAATGAAAAAAGTTAAGGGCTGAAAAATATGTTCATCTCCAAGATGCTTTCAGGACAGATGGTGATATTCGAAACATAGGGCAACTTATAATCCTCCCATCATCATTCACCGGCGGTCCTCGATATATGCACGAACGAACACAGGCTGCTATGACATATATCAAGACATGGAAAACCAGATAATTTTGTCATTTTTGCTTGCAACCCTCAATGAGAGGAAATAAAATCTAACCCCGTCGTCGACATGATATTATTGCTAGAGTGTTTCGTCGAAAAGTTATGAAAATGGTTTATCTGATCACCAACACAGACATTGCCAGACATTGCCAGACATTGCCATTTTTGGACAAGCTATTTGTCATAAATACACTATTGAATGACAAAAGAGAGGCCTTCCGCATGCACACATGCTGTTTTGATTTCATGAAAAATTCATCTCAACCAAATTGATACCATCATTAGTGCATCATTAGTGCTGTATTACCAGATCCAGATGTCGAGGCGCAATGGCCCAGTGATTATAGCAGCGGACTCGCGGTCATAGGATCGCAGTTTCGATTCCAAGACCGGGCATTGTGAGTGTTTATTGAGCGAAAACACCTAAAGCTCCACGGGGCTCCGGCATGGGATGGTGGTGAACCCTGCTGTACTCTTTCGCCACAACTTTCTCTCACTCTTACTTCCTGTTTCTGTTGTGCCTGTATTTCAAAGGGCCAGCCTTGCCACACTGTGTCACGCTGAATATCCCCGAGAACTACACTAAGAGTACACGTGTCTGTGGAGTGCTCAGCCACTTGCACGTTAATTTCACGAGCAGGTTGTTCCATTGATTGGATCAACTGGAACCCTCGACGTCGTAAGCGACGGAGTGCCAACAACCAGATCCAGAAAGAAACCCGGAACTATTTGAAACTGTAAAAACATAGATGGTTCATGTTCCGTGTGTACAATGAACTTCAATTCTATTTGTATGGTGGATGGTAAGTGCACCAAAGACTATCCAAGGCAATTTTTTAGATGAAATTGAAACAGAATATGATGGTTGTCTTCTCTACAGACATCGTAAACCATGCCAGGGAGGATTCAGAACAAACAATAGAGTACGACAGAATTGTCAGTTAGAAATTGATAACAGATGGATTGTTCTATATAGTCCAATATTGTGTAAAATTTTCAACGTGCACATGAATGTGGAATTCTGCAATTCTGTCAAATCAATCAAGTATGTTTATAATTATGTAAATAAGGGATCTGATATGGCAATGATTGGGCTAAAACATATAGATAAAAATGATGAGATAACATGTTACCAGCTAGCTCGATATATCAGGTCATCACATAAGTTCTGTAGGATTTTACCTTTTTTAAAATTAAATGAAATTTGATAGTATTTTAGAATGTCTAATGGAATTAAAAATTATTTTTATGCATTTATGTACATTTAAACTAATTAAATATAATTTTACAGAATAATAGAATAAAAATTTCTTTGATTAAAACTCTTTCAAACATGAAAGTATCCAAAGAGCATTTGGAGGCACATAATGATTTATGAGTACAAAAAAGGAAACTCTGCAGCTGAAGCGACTCGAAGCATACACTCAGTTTGTGGGAAAGAATGCTTGAATGAAAGAACTAGCAGAAGATGGTTTGCAAAATTCAGTGAAGATTTCAGCCTTGAAGATGAAGATCGAACAGGACGTCCAGTTGAGTTTGATGATAAGCTCCTTGAGACATTACTTGAAAAAAATCCTGCATTATTAGTTGAAAAATTGGCAATAAAGCTTAGTTCAAACCATACAAGTTTTCATCGTCATCTTCAACAACTTGGAAAGGTTCCTAAACTTGGAAAATGGGTGCCTCGTGAATTGCCCGAAAGCAACCGCAAATTCCAAGCTGACATCTGTTCTTCTCACTATTCTTGCGAACTCATTTCACCCTTTTTGGATAGACTTGTGACTGATGGCGAAAAATGGATCTTCTATCGAAATGTTAAACGTCGTAATCAATGGCTTGGTAAAAGGGGAAAAGCTCAACCACAACCGAGAAGAGAACTTCATGGGAAAAAAGGTTCTTTTCTCTATCTGGTGGGATTGCAAAGGAGTAATTCACTTTGAATTGTTACCACCTAATGCAACGATCAATGCTCAAGTCTACTGTCAGCAAGTACAGCGTTTGAACCAAGTTTAGTGAATCGAAATGGAGTGATGTTTCATCAGGACAATGCGCGACCCCACACTACAAAGATCACATTACAGAATATCGAAGAGCTTGGTGGGGAAGAAATTTCTCATTCACCTTATTCTCCCGACCTTGCTCCTTCAGAATACCATTTGTTTCGTAGTTTGCAAAATCATTTGGGGGACATAACTTTCGCAAGCCAGGAGGAGGTCGAAACTGATATTTCAGAGTTCTTCGCTTTGAAACCAAAAGAGTTTTACATTGATGGGATTAAAAAGCTTGTAAATAGATGAAAGGAAGTCATAGATAATCAGGAAAAGTATATTGATGATTAAATTTCAATTGAATATAACATTTCATCATTTGTTTTCTTTATTTAAAATTCGAACAGAACTTATGGGATGACCTGATATTAGCGGCAATGAGGCAGTTTAGAGACTTTTCAATTTTCCAATTCATGAAACGTATCCAACAGTAATTCATCTTGTCGTACATTTAGAAAATGGGCAGCGTGTAATCTTCGATCCTGAAAATTCCCGGCAGGTTATGCAGAAAATACGAACTCCTCTAAAAATAAACACTTACTGCTTTCTTTAAACTCTGTAATTAGGACTCATTTGCTGCAACATTACTTTCCCAACAAGTCCTAAACTTCTATCCATGGATTCAAACTAATAAGTCGTTGAAGAGGAGGGCAAGAGGGAGAGATGTTGAAGGAGGGAAAGAGGGAAGTAAGAAAAGTCATGCACTTGTAAGGGTCTATACTGTACCTCCAAACAACTTTGAATGCTATTTTCTTCGCATTTTACTTCAGGCAGTTAGAGGACCAAAGTCTTTTCAAGATCTGAGAACGATTAATGGTCAACCATGTGAAGCATATCGTGACTAATGTCACAGACAAGGACTGTTAGAAAATGATTCTCACTGGGATGACAAGTTAACTGAAGCTGCCGTTTCAAGTTCTCCCACTCAGCTGAAGAATTTATTTGCAATAATGCTTCACGCATGTGACCTGTCCAATCCTAAACAGCTATAGAAGAATGACAAGCATGAACTAAGTTTGGACGTTCTCAATCATGCTCAAAGGGAAAACCTTGACCTTCAATTAAATGACTATATTCTCAATGAGACTTTGAGAATAAACTTGAGAATAAAATCCATCATTTGGGAGGGAAAGGTCTAAATGAGTATGGATTGCAATCTACCAACAGACAGCAACAAAATTTGTCCCATGAAATTTTCCGATTAACTTCCTACAATTTGCCACAGAAAATGAGCCTAAACTTCAGCAATTGCAAAAATATGGATATAATACAATCATTGTTGCATCTTCTGATATTGAAACTACTCTCCTCAATGGAGGAAGAACTGCTCGTTCCATGTTCAAGCGCCCTCCAAACCATGCAATGAAAAAATCTCAAATGTGCAACATCTCAAAAAGCTCTGCAATTGCAACAGTTCGCCAACAAACTTGCCTCATTGTTTGGGATGAGTGCACTGTCACATCGTGGAGCTCTAGAGACACTTGACCGTGCCCTTCAAGACATAAAAACAATCGTACCCTCATGGGAGGAGTAACACTTCTTCTTGCAAGAGATTTTCGTCAAACGTTGCCAGTTATCCCCAAAGGATCAAAAGCTGATGAGATCAATGCATGCTTTAAAAAGTCGTACCTTTGGAGACATGTAAAAAAAAACTTCACCTTACAACCAACATGAGAGTACTTTTATAAGGGTATCATACAGCTGGTGAATTCTCAGACTTCCCCTACATGAAATTACATACGGTCAAATGGTACTTTCTTTTATGGATCTTATAGATAAAGTATTTCCTAATTTATTTGTCAATTACACTGATGTAAACTGGTTATGTGAAAGAGCTATACTGGCTCCAACTAATAAAACGATAGCTAAACTCAATCGTGAACTTCTTCAGAGGTTATCAGATACATCAGAAATGACTTTTCGATCTATTGATTCAACAGTCGATCAGGAGCAGGCTGTTCAACACCCTGTTGACTTTCTCAACACACTCAAGCCCACTGGGATGCCACCGCATAACTTGACACTAAAGCTGGGTGCCCCCATTATGTTGGTTAAAAGTATCGATCAACCTCGCCTCTGCAATGAAACTCGCTTAATTGTTACTTCCATGAAGCCCCATGTCCTACAGGCAACAATCATAACAGGTAGTCACAAAGGAGAACATGATTTTATTCCAAAAATTCCACTCATACCTACAGATGTTCCATTTAAATTTAAGATGCTTCAGCTTCCAGTCAAATTAAGTTTTGCTATTTCAATCAACAAATCTCAGAGTCAATCCCTCAAGGTAGTTGGAATTGATCTCTCTACTACATGCTTCTCCTATGGCTAACTCTGTTGCTTGCTCACAAGTTGGAAGCAGCAACAATTTATTCATTTGGACACCAACAACCAATTACACATTGAATATTGTTTACCCTGAGGTGCTTCAAGATTGACAGACTTTCAGTTCGAAATCTTATTAGCATTACGATTTAGCTATTTTAAAAATAGAATATAGATATTTTGAACACTCTGCAATGGGACACACCTAGTACTAAATAAAATGATGCCACATGTTATTAACGCCACCAATCTCTCTGGATGTGGAAAAATAGAGGATGTTTTCATATCTAGGATTCTTCTCATTCCACCAGGAGCAGAAATTCCTTTTCCATTCAGAATAGTGCAATTTCTTATTCGTATCAGCTATGCAATGTCTATCAATAAATCCCAGAGTCAAACACTGTCTGTGGTAGGATTTCAGTTGGAAGAGTTATTCCTCTCTCACGGGCAATTATATGTTGGCTGCTCTAGAATGGGAAGCAAAAAGAGAATTATATTTGCATTTGTTTCACAAAGGAAAACAGAATATTGTTTACCAAGAAGTAAACTCATCCTATGATGCACTCCAGTATCCACTGCACCTTATAAATGGTGAAGATGGATACCATTTCAGCATAATGCCAACAAACCTGAAAACTGCACCAACAAAGTAGTTTCCTGCATAGACTTCAGTATCAAAGCACATTATCCAATTACTCCCACCAACCACGCAGTAAGCTATTATGCCTTATTTTTCAAGTAATTAATTAGTACATATTCTCATGTGACTGCATAGGCTCAATTTATGTTTCTTATTGCCACACCAGCAATTCAATGTCAATCCTTCGCGTTCTGCAACATTCCAGCAGTTCACTTCCCCGTTGCCGTCTCCCATTGCAGCCTATTTCCAGAATGTACTCATTTACGTACAATATCTCCATTACACCTCCATTCATTTAACTGTCAACTATACGATGGGTCGTGCTAGACGCAGCGCTGACCGCCTCATTGAAAGCTTTTCGGTGGATTCACAAATTACATACCCCACACTCCCAATTTTCCACGATAGGTTAGGGCATGGAATCCTCCAAACGGACGTATTAAATGTCGATTAGTCGAATTAGACAATCATTTACTCCACAAATGTTTTGTCGTCAATGCTGCACTTTCCCGTATCACCTGTTTCAACATAACTGTAATATATATATACAAACTATACCATTTTAATCCCGAGCAACGCCGGGTGTCTCTACTAGTTATTTATGTAATTGTAAACTAGTATATAATGTTACCTTTAGTATACAATGCCCTTTGGAATATGATTCTGAAGGAGTGTTTTGTGAACTAGCATATGTCAAGTCCAGATATTGTCTTACAGGTTTTGTAACATATGATGCAAGTTGTAAGAGGCGGTTGGGATTCTATATTATTACCTACCTGGGCATTTCAATTTTCATGTGACTTCATATGATTCACGTGTCCTGCTTTTGTCAACAGAACACGATCGCACATAATGCATATAAAATATTCATTGTTGATTTCGGTTCCAATTGTTCCATTCCGACAGGCCCTTTTAAGCTCATAGTACTGAAGCATCTTTTCTTCCCAGATGTTGCAACCGGTCCAAACAGCACCTCTCCACTTGTTCCGATCCAAAGCATCAGTTTCCCAATAACTTATTTCTTCAGGTTTTTCTTTACTCAGTCTTTATACCTTATGTTGTGGTCGCTTACTAGAGTTGAGCTTTGGTAATCGCTTTGGCAATCCTTCATCTTCTATTCTAACATGTCCAGCCCATCTCATTTGTGCCAAGATGACATGTTCAACTGAGCTACAACTTGCCATGCGCAAAACTTCTATATCTGGTATAGAACATTCCTACTTGACTCCCAAGATAGTCTGAGTCACTTTTTATGAAATCTCTCCAGCATTTTCATATGATGTTTGTAAGTCGTCTACGTCTCACTCGAATAAAAAAGTGCAGTCAATACACACGTTTTATAGACTCTGATTTTTATCTGCAAGGAAATACTTCTCTCTCCCCATACTCGCTTTTCGAGCTTTCCAAATGCAACACTTCCCTTCCCTATTCGATAGTATACCTCTACATCAAGACCACCATCTTTTGACAGTGTGCTTCCCAGGTAAACAAAAGCGTCAATGACTTTTAACCTTGTTTCATTCACAAAAATGTTTGGCTCATGATACGGTTGCCCTGGTGCGCGAGTAAACCTTACTTTGGTTTTCCCGAAACTAACTGTGAGTCCGAAATGTACACACGCAGTGGAAAATCTGTCCAGCATATGTTGCATATCCTCCTCTGAGTGAGCCAATAAATGAACATCATTAGCGTATAGCAATTCTATGACAAGTGTTTTGAAAGTTTTTGCTTTGCAGATAAACCGGGTGAGTTTAAAAATCTGATTCCGATTCCCCTGTTGCAATCCTTGAAAGCGTACCAAAGTAATGCAGCAAAATAAATAGAAAAAGTGTAGAGGAAGGAATATTCCTCTGACACCGTCATCCACTGAACCTGAGGCACTTTTTATGATATCCATGTTCACTATGGAAGGATTGAGGAAAAGATCTGCAAACTGTTCTCTCCATCTATTCATTATTCCTGGATGATCTTTAATAACATCATTTCCATTGTTTGACTTCAAGGGAACATATAATGAAGATTGGGGTCCAAATGCTTGCTGCAATAAGCTATAAAAATTCTGAATGTTTTTCTTGTCATAGGACGCCTGCACCTCCTCAGATAAATTTCTCCACCAAGTGTCTTTAAGCCTCCTGAGTTCTTTTTGCAAGTTTGCTTTCTGAGGCTTGTACAACTTTTCTAGTTGCACTTTGTTCTTTACGTTTGGATCAAGAAACTTTTCTGAGTGTCTCTTTGCTGCTAAAAGCTCATCTATCACCATATCATTGCAATCAAACAAGTCTCGGTGCTGTCTCCTCTTAAAAGCTAACACCTCTAATCCTATTTTATATATTCCATCCCGAAAAAATTCCCTTGAAACGTCAAAATAAACATTGCTGCATCTCTCCTGAAATATCTGCAAAACTTGTGATTGTTTCAGCTGCTCTACATCAAGTCTCTTTGAAACTCGTACACCTGCACTACGAATCTTCTTGTGGACCCTGAATTTGAACTTAGCCCTAACCATTTTGTGATCAGTATCACAGTCAGCATCTCGCAATACTCCGAGACTACACAAATCCTGTAAGTCAGCTTTCCGAATTAATACAAAATCAGACATGTGACCTTTCTTTGATTTTGGATGAATCCAGATAACTTTATGCTTCCACTTATGATGAAAAAAAGTATTCCCAACAACCAGCCCTAGCTCAGAGCACATTTGTAGCAGATGCAGCCCATTGTTGTTCACCTTTCCAATTCCGTAACGCCCAAGTATATTCCAATCATCACGGTCTCTACCAACACGTTCATTAAAGTCACCAAGTACAGCCAACTTCTCATTCAAAGGGACTGAAAGAATACTTCTAAGCTCCTCATAAAATACATGGATATCTTCCTCGCTAGCTGAAAGTGCTTGAGAATAAATAGAGAAAACAGTTACAAAATGTCCACAAGAAAGGGGGATCCAGAATTTCATTATGCGTTTGTTTATGCTTCGTGGTTGTTCTAAGTCCTTTAGCAAATCACCACCTTCCCTTTTTCTCCCTTCGTCTTCCCAACCCAGAATAGTGTGAAACCTGTTGCTCTTTCGACAAGATGGTCTTCATCTGTACATCTTGTTTTAGAAAGAGCTGCAATATCAACATTAAGATGCTTTAGATCCTTAGGTGCGAGAACTGTTCTTCTTTCGGGCCTATCTACTCGATCTAAAAGGGTTCTCACATTCCAACAGATTAGATTAAGAGAAACCCTTTCTCTTTTTCTTTTATTCTTTTATTCTTTTATTTGTTTCAGTCATCTGACTGCGGCCATGTTGGAGCACCGCCTTTAGTCGAGCAAATCGACCCCAGGACTTATTCTTTGAAAGCTTAGTATTTATTCTATCGGTGTCTTTTGCCGATTCGCTATGTTACAGAGACGTAAATACACTAGCATCAGTTGTCAAGCAATGTTGGGGTGACAAACACAGACACACAAACATATACACATATGTATATATACGACGAGCTTCCTTCAGTTTCTGTCTACCAAGTCCACTCACAAGGCTTTGGTCGGCCTGGGGCTATAATAGCAGACACTTGCCCAAGGTGCCACGCAATGGGACTGAACCCGGAAGCATGTGGTTGGTAAGCAAGCTACTTACTACAAGGCCACATACTTACCATCATTGCTTATATCAATTCTTTGTTCATTCATACTAAATTGAACCACCGTTAGCTGCAGTAAACTAACCAGCAAAGAAAAAAAAAGAAAAAAAGAAAAACTGACAATTTTTAGTGCACCTTTTCTAGCACTTTCCCAGTTTATTCAGGTGAACAGTGTTCTCCTTAAAAGAGTTGCTCAGACACAAGATTCTCTACCGAAAACAATTCCTTTCCATGAAAACATGTTAGCGATGTTAAAATAAAAACCCTGCCGCCTTAAATGCAGATTTGTAACTGTATGCGTCCAACCGGTAAAATCTGCATCCGTTGCCACGCCTCTGTCACCACAGGACTTTTGAAAAGTGATGATTGTACGATGATGGTATTTTGTCGGGGACATCTGTACTTCATTGAATTTTAGTGACAAACACTTGTAAAATACATTTTCCACTCTCTCGGTCAAAATAGTAGATTCCAGTGATAAACAAAGCAAATTGACTAGTATTAAGTTGACTGCAGGTTTTAAATTGGAGAGACTGCAAGCCAGCAGTGCCAAGTCAATTTGAATTCAGTGTATTTTTCTCCTCTATTGGATGTCCTAATCACGGCTTCGTTTCAGAAAAGAAGCCCAATCTACCTCCATCATACAGTCATGGCTTTGATAGTGCAATCGTGACCGGATTTTATGTCAGAGTATCCTTCTCCTAGAAGAGTTGTCTTCTCCTAGAAGAGTTGCTTTCTCCTAGAGGAGTTGCCTTCATCACAACTAACGAACCCCATTTACTCCCCCCCCACCCTGACACACAGAAACACTATTTACATATGCACACATAAAAACATGGAATAAAGATGTAAAACAAAATTTACAATTTAAAATTAAAAAAAATTTAAACAAAAG
>NC_068981.1:124408665-124409782 GCF_001194135.2 Octopus bimaculoides
TTGACACTATGAACAGTGTTGTTGGTCATGATGTGTCGTTCACGGTTGAACGTACCCATTCATATCTGAGTTTAAGTTTATTCCAGGTACGATCTGGTTTCTGTATCAAGGTAGTATACACCTCCTCCCACACGCTCATATTTGTGGGCGTCTTATATATATATATATATATATATATATATATATATATGTGTGTGTGTGTGTGTGTGTGTGTGTGTGTGTGTGTGTGTGTGTGTGTGTAATATATATGTGTGCGTGTCTCCGTGCCTGTTACTCTCCCCGCTCAAAGTGTCTGTCTGTCTTCCTTTATATTTATGCTAGCTGACGTACCCGGTAATTCCAGTGAAAGCGGTGCTTATCCCTTGGTTCCGTTCTCATAAGTGTTTCGCTAATCCTATAACAACAATACAAAGTATGTTGCCCTTAAAATGGTTTTTGTGCATTTACAGAGAATACCGAACAGTCTTACACAAGATCTTGTTTTTAGGAATTCCCAGTAAGTTATGAATACCCAGACTGTGAAGACAGTTATGTAATAACATGAAATTAGTTGCCCGATAGTAAGAATTCAAATAAAGTAGCCTCGAAAAAGGGCTTTAATGCATTCCCAGAGTATATAGAACATAGGAATAGATGCTAATAAGGTATGTATACTAAAATTGTGAAGCATGTTAGATAATAATAGGCTAATCAGATATGTGATAATAACAATTCAAAGTAAGTAACTCTGAAAAGGGTTTCGAAATGTGGAGTAGATGCAACAAGGACAACTGAAGAAGGGAAATATTCTTTAAGTTGCATGTCTCATTTCTCTGTTTGTTTTTCTCGTTGTTCGAAAAAAAAGTTCGTTTTCTGCCTTCGTCTTTATGTCTTCGTTTCTCATTGTGTTTAACGTTTTTTGTGATGTCCTGTACCCATATGTGCATATATGTATACATATAGATGTAGGTATGTACATATATGTATGGATATATGCATATATTTTTATATTATTTACATTATTATAGGATCGAACGCCACGCATCCGTTTCCAAGTAAGTTTTATCTTAATAATTATTACTGCGCACTCTACTACTATTACTATCACTTCCCTGTCTGTCTCTCTCCCTCTCTTGTT
>NC_068981.1:124409792-124411532 GCF_001194135.2 Octopus bimaculoides
TCTACTACTATTACTATCACTTCCCTGTCTGTCTCTCTCCCTCTCTTGTTCTTCATCCGTTCTGTTTTTCTCTCCCAACCCTCCCCTATTCTTCTCTTCCTTTCACCGTTTCCTCTCTCTCACTTCTCCTCCTTGACCCTCTCGTCGCTGACACGTGACGAAAGGGATTCTTTCTTTCTACTTCCTGCCTTCCTATAGAAAAGACGTGAATTTTTTTTCTCTCCCATTCACATCTAACTTCGCGTTCAAAATAATAAGTTTTCTATCGTCTTGGCCTAACAGCCGTTACCATTTGTTTTCACCGTACTGTCTTCACCCTCTGCAAAAAATTCAAAATTTTATTTAATTTGCTTGCGGGAAGGACTGTTCCAACGAAGTCACGTATTGTCCTTGCCTTCGAAACGCAGAGTAGATGGAACAGGGACAACTGAAGAAGGGAAATATTCTTTATGCTGCATGTCTCGTTTCTCTGTTTGTTTTTTTCGTTGTTCGAAAAAAAAGTTTGTTTTCTGTCTTCGTCTTTATGCTTTCGTTTCTCATTGTGTTTAACGTTTTTTGTGATGTCCTGTACCCATATATGCATGTATGTATACATATAGATGTAGGTATGTACATATATGCATTGATATATGCATATATTTATACATTATTTACGTTATTATATATATATATATATATATATATACATATATATATTTAGTAAATTGATCTACATAAAAAGGTCAACAAGAAGAGTACTCCATCTAATGGGTGTCCAATATTAATGCATGCGTTTCACTCCACATGTATTACACGCGCTACTAATAGTTTCACGCACATGACAAGTATGATAAGTTGGTTCATTAGGCGCTGATTATTCTATGAAACTAGCAAGTTTAAATAGAGGATCGGGTGAGAGGCGATGTTAAAGCAAACTATATTTAATGGAAGATTTCACTACAGGTGAGCTACCAAAATGAACCAGTGCAGCGTGTTCAAATGAATTAAAATCGAAAATAAACATTAAAAAATGAAGTAAAATCATAATGTTATAAATTATAAAAATCATAACAACTAAATGAAATTATAAATGAGTCAGTATACAAAACATGAAAATATACATAGATCTACAGATAATCCAAAGGCTATACAAATATATACAAATACGTAAGTTATATAATATACATAAATTATACAAGTACAAAAGAATATAAATATACATAAATTGCATAAAATTATAAGTGGGAAAACTCTATGGTGTCTGTTATAAAGGTCTATAACAGAGTTTTCCCCACTTATAATTTTATGCAATTTATGTATATTTATATTTTTAGGTACTTCTATAATTTATGTATTGTATATAGCTTAAATATCGGTATATATTTGTATAGCGTTTGGATTATGTATAGATCTATGTATATTTTCGTATTTTATATACTGACACATTTATAATTTAATTTAATTTTATAATTTTTATAATTTATAACCCTATCATTTTACTTTATTTTTTAGGCTTATTTTTTATTTAAATTCATCTGAACGCTATGCATCGGTTCAATTTGGTAGCTCACCTGTAGTGGAATCTTCCATTAAATATAGTTTGCTTTAGCATAGCTTCTCGCCCGGTCCTCTACTTAAACTTGTTAGTTTCGTAGAAGATTCAGTGCCTGATGAAGTACTTGTCATGTGCACGAAACTATTAGTAGCGCGTGTAACACATGTGAAGTGAAGCGTATACATTAATATATATATATATATATA
>NC_068981.1:124417365-124417956 GCF_001194135.2 Octopus bimaculoides
GGTAAATTAATCAAAATCTATCACCTCCTACATTTCGATTATCTCCCTTATACCGGAAAAAATCCCTGATTACCTAAAATAGAGTTCTAGATACTTTATTGCAGCAACAATTATAATAGCAGAAACAACCACAATAAGCCAAACCTATGCACATTTCAATAGAGTATCCAGGATAAATAAACCACATCATAAAATGTCTCATAAAATATTATAACATATTACAACATATTACAAATTACAAATTATAAATTGCTGGATACTCCATTTCTTCAGGGTCGCATTATTGCCATCACCAATACTACTATTATTAGCAAAACACATACATCAAAGAGGGTGAAAGAATAATCGACGGTACGCAACCTACCATCGTTGTTTTCTTTCAGACATTTTATGATGTGGTTTATTTATCCTGGATACTCTATTGAAATGTGCATAGGTTTGGCTTATTGTGGTTGTATCTGCTATTATAATTGTTGCTGCAATAAAGTATATTCAATGCATCGATTTTGAGCTCTATCTTTTAAGAGACACATATATATAAATATATATATATATACAAAAACTCACCTGTGAGCTTTTTGCTAAGACTGT
>NC_068981.1:124417966-124418823 GCF_001194135.2 Octopus bimaculoides
ATATGGTTAAAGTATATATTTAAATCGTTATGTTAGAAAAATGTTATAAAGTTTTGAGTATAGAAACATTGTTTTGGGAGAAATAATCTGTTTCGCATTTTCTTTTCAAATTTCTCTACCTGTATCGTAACATTTCTTTGCTACGGTGTAAAATATGGAGTTCTAGATAAGGGGAAGTAATCGGATTTTTTCCTGTATAAGGGAGATAATCAAAAATGTTGGGGATGATAGATTTTGATTAATTTAACATGATTTGGTTTAGAAGGAATAGAATGTTACAAGTGGTTAGGTTTTGCTTTATATATTTTTTTCAATGAGGTGAGTTTCCTTATTTAAAAGTGTTAGCAAAGGTTGAGTTTTGGCTAATGTTTTTCAATGAAGAAGGTTTCCTTATTTAATCTCATTTGTGTTGGTATTTCAATGGTACATTGATAGAATGGAAAGATTATAAATTGTGGTAGCATTTGTTTTGCGCATTTCTCAATATGTTCACTAAAGGGTATCATTCTGTATTCTGGGAATGCAATCTGCTGTCTATTCAGAGTGCATCTGCGTCTGAGCGATAATCCCGTGGACCCTATGTAGTTTTGGTGGCAGCCCGAGCATCTTATGACATAAATCAGGTTTTCTGAAGCGCAAGTAAAATCAGATTTGATTTTGAATTTTTGTCCCTCTTTGAAAAGGAATTCTGATCCTTCTAGAAGGTTTGGGCATGCTGCGCAATTCGGTCGACCACATTTTTTCACTTTTGCATCTGTTATTTTGGAAAATAATTTTGCCTTTGTGAGGATCTTAGAAACAAAGAAGCCTTCACCATCATCACCCAAAATTTACCAATGCTACATAAGGACCCCAAA
>NC_068981.1:124418833-124427548 GCF_001194135.2 Octopus bimaculoides
AGCATTTGTTTTGCGCATTTCTCAATATGTTCACTAAAGGGTATCATTCTGTATTCTGGGAATGCAATCTGCTGTCTATTCAGAGTGCATCTGCGTCTGAGCGATAATCCCGTGGACCCTATGTAGTTTTGGTGGCAGCCCGAGCATCTTATGACATAAATCAGGTTTTCTGAAGCGCAAGTAAAATCAGATTTGATTTTGAATTTTTGTCCCTCTTTGAAAAGGAATTCTGATCCTTCTAGAAGGTTTGGGCATGCTGCGCAATTCGGTCGACCACATTTTTTCACTTTTGCATCTGTTATTTTGGAAAATAATTTTGCCTTTGTGAGGATCTTAGAAACAAAGAAGCCTTCACCATCATCACCCAAAATTTACCAATGCTACATAAGGACCCCAAATTAAAGGAAATTTTACACACACATAAAATCATTAAAAGCTATAAACAACTGAAATCACTAAAAAAGATTCTTTTCTGCAACGGAATTCACATAATACTGAACTGGAATTCATACATAGTTTCTGGTGCTATCCTGTACTATAGTGCTTTCTTAGAGTAAGCGCCATTATCCTTAGAAATCATGAACGTGATCAAATGATGCACGATATTCAATTCACTAAAGCGACTAGAAAAGTCCTGAAAGGCATAAATATAACATTGTTTCATGATCACAATTTTACCATTTATAAAGCGTTGTGTCTAATTAATAGGAAATCAACACGATAATTTAAGCAGCGTTGCTTCAAGAGACATAGAATACCGAACAGTATATCTTACTGTCTTCTTTCTCAACGACCTCAGTTAAAAACGACACGAATCGCTCATTGGGGCTCCTTGGGGTTTTCGCATTGTACTTGTCTTAAGTTTTAATAGGTTGAGAGATAGGAGGGAAAAAATCATACTTAACACTCTTTGATGAATAGATGAGACAAAAAAAAAAGAAAGAATTAGTAAAAGAATTTAATAAGAATGATAATTTTAATGACATACCACGCTTGTGATATAAAATGACCGTGAACGACGGATTTAAATCGATTGAGAATTATGAAGTTTTAAAACAAATCTACATTCTGGAGCCTGAAAATAACATAAATATTTGAAATGCTAATTAACAAAGGTAAGAAAACCAACAGCTAATTGCAGGTGTATGTATGCATGCATGTGTGTATTTATGTATGTATGTAAGTATGTAATGTATGTATGTATGTATGTATGTATGTGTGTACGTACGTATGTATGTATGCATGTACCTCTCTATATATACACACGCGCACACACACATATATATATACTTATGTACAGAAATATTCTGTGGAATAATTTCATAATCAATATAAATAGTTCTGTCACCCACATCAGAATACTTTTCAAATGTCAGGTTCTGTTATAAGGGGAACGTTCACGCTGTTTTTGTTTGGCGATCCCAGTTTTCATTAGCATACGAGCAAGGACAGAATTTGTCAAATGTTTCCCTTAAATTTCAATCCCTATAGAGTTCAGTGACGACTATTTGTTCCCATTTGTAGAGAGCAACCGATGGCGAGACGTTATGTCCTAGGAGTGGTGGTATACTATCTCAGTTTCAAGTGATTTTTACTGAGACAAATAATCATTTTAGAAAATTACTATTACTATCCCACTTTTTTTAAAGCATAGCTTCCTTGAATGAGGTAAAAAGGAGTTAATATTCTACCATTAAAATAACAATATAATCAATAGTGAAAAGTGTGTAGCCCAAGTTTTGATGATTTGTCTCCTATTACCAGCGTTACGCAGTTTTTAGAGCCAAGGCACTTAACTGAAGATAGGTACCACCAAGCATATTTTACTGGTTGGAAACAATGGAGGAACTTTCAATGGGATTGAAGTCTCGTTGTTTTATTTCTAGCTCTGAATCGAGAAACAAACTTTTGAATATTGAGTTAAATTAAAAGTGAGTTCAAACAAATAACATGAAAACTTCTCGATACGTTCCGAATTCACGACCTTAAATTCATGTCGATGTAATCAGGATATATTGATAGTGAACCATGTGCATAGGATATATCAACTGAATACTCGAGGAAACAATATTCAAGGAAGGGGATTAGTCAATATCATTCCCTAATAATTGATTGAGCTTTTATTTTAGACTTGTTGATACTGTTATAAAATTCATCAAAACCACAGTATATTTATCAGGTCATTAAGAATGAAATGTCAGATTTTCTTATGCATCAAGTTTGACAGTCGTTAACTAATGTTTTATACTGACAATTCTTTGTTTTACAACATTGAAGACTTACATCATCACTTCTCGAAATGCAATTCATGGGGTCTGATTAAATCGTGGCTCTCCTCTTGTAAATCAATTTTTGTGAACCCATGGATAGATCAAAAATTCATATTGTTTATGAATATGAGTTCCGTCGTGGAACCAATGAATCCCAGATAGCTCGAAACATCAATGAGGTGTTTGGTGAAGATGTGACGAATGAGCACATTGTACATCGATGGTTTGAGAAGTTCCGGTTTAGTGACTTTACTCTTGAAAATCAACCCCTGAGACCAAGGTGGATAATGATGAGCTCGAAATTGTACTGGAAGCGGATACATCTCAAACTACACGTGAGTTAGCAGCAAGTTTTGATGCTTCAATTCCAACTGTATTGGACCATCTGAAACAAATCGGCAAGGTAAAGAAGCTGGATAAGTGGGCACCACACGAACTGAACGAGCATCAAATGACACGTCATCTTGAAACTTACTGTTCTTTGCTGACACGGCATAAAAGCGAACCATTTTTGCAACGTGTGATGAAAAATGGATTCTTTTCAACAATAGCAAGTGTTCTGCACGGTGGTTGGATAGAGACGAAGTGCCAAAACACAATCCAAAAAATTATGTTCACCAAAAAAAGCTAGTGGTGTCTGGTGATCCAGTGCTGGTGTCCTCTACTACAGCTTCATGAAACCTGGTAAGTCAATTACAGCTGATGTATACATCAACCAATTGGATGAAAAGATGAGTGAACTTGCAATTAAACAATCGAGATTAGTCAATAGAGACAGGCCAATTCACTTGCAAGACAATGCTCAAACATGTTGCACAAAGAACGCTACTCAAGTTACAGGAACTGAACTTGGAAGTACTCTGTCATCCACCATATTCAACAGACCTTGCACCAACTGACTATCATGTTTTCCAGGCATTAGACAACATTTTGCAAGGAAAAAATTTCAAATCTGACGCCTTTCGTGATTTCATCACCTCTTACTCGCCATAATTCTTCACTACCGGCATAAATAAGTTACCGATAAAGTGGAAAAATTATGTTGATAATTTAGGTGCATACTTTGATTAACTGCATTCCAGTTCAAATTCAGACATTTCATCCTTAATGACCTGATATTAACAGAACCTCAGTCATCATGTGTAATATAACGAGTTTTATAATCAATTAATTCCCTGGGTCACCGCTTAAAACTTTGTTTTCATATATTATATCCATGGCAAGTTATCCCCAGAGAGCATATTAAAGTGGATGAATATATCACCGTTGGTTTTAAAACTCGAGAGATTAAAGTAAAGGTATAAGCTACAATATTTTATCTGTTCTACCACTTCAGCGACCCTGTGAGTCAATAAATGATGTTTTTTTTAAATTGATAAAAGGATACCTATTCTTAGAAGAGGTTATAATTGATAAAAAAAAAAAAACAAGAAACATTTATACATATTTACTACTATTGTAATAATTCAGAATGACCAATTCTCGGCGACATGTAGATTTAAACTGCTGAAGGATGGAATTAAATATTCTTTGGCAAGTAGTCCGATATTCTACTACTTCTGTCATACTAATACTTCTTTTACTAATAATGTCAATGATAATGTTTTCTATTATAGTAATGGGCTTTAATTTATTTTATTGACCTTCAAATCAGGAAATGCAAAACCGATCTTAGCTGGATTTAAATACAGAACACAAAGTGACTAAACAATAAAGTGCAAAATATTTTCTTCAACAATTCACTAATACTCAGAAACCACGCTACCCTTTCGCTAAATATCACAAGAAACTTTCCCTAACTTTCGACTGGTTTTACTATCAGTCACTTTCTAACACAACACACTTTATCTAACGTTCCACTGAATGTCATACCAACTATTGCAGCACAAGATACTCCGTGTAACTTTCCATAAATAAGATGATATTTTATTTTCGAACGCAGAGACATATCAAGAGATATGGATTCGACTCTGACAGCTGATTGTTGACAAAATTTTCCTCTTTGTAAAGGTAATTTACCCAATGTTTCTGTTGTTTTAAGGGCGTCTTTGCGTTCGAAAATAAATTATGTTATTTGTATTTATATACTCATTTCGTCGCTTATGAAAAAAATGTTAGTTTGTTTATATTTATACAAGTAACTACTTTACAGTTTTATAACAGTAAGAGATATACAAAAATATTTTTATTTCTCTTTTTGTGAGTTAATATTGATTATGGGAGGCACCGTCTAATTAGTAATCGGGTAGTCCTTATTTTGTTCACTCTCAAAAAGTACAGCAAAAAATAACTACGCTGGGAGTTGTGGAATATAAGGCATTAAGTCAAATAAACAAGATAATAAGGCAAATAAACTCTAAGAAAATTTATTAGTATTTGACTTTTTTTACTTATAGCATTCTATTATTGCTAAAAACAAAGAAATATAATACATGCGTCACTTAATTTAGATGGATGTTTCAAAATAAATACAATGTTCAGACAATTACTAATAAACGGAAGTCGTCGAAAATTATTAGGACCAATATTTTCATCGGTATCATCAAAGAAGGAATCGTCTTGTGCATCATCATATTACAAAACAGAACAATTATTGTCAGGATTGCATTCACAAATCATGACATCTACTTGAATTTGATAGTTCGGATAAAAACAAATACACAGAGTGTATGTCTTCTGATTTTACAACGGGTAGCATCTTTCAAAAACATTTGAAGATAACCATGTAGGAAACAGAATTTCATATACATTATTTCAGCCAGAGCTGCCGACGACCCTATTACTAGGAGCTATAGCTAGAAAGAAAATATTACATCTCACTCAAGTGTGTTGGTGAATAGAGCTAGCATTTTGCTGTGTACTATAAGATAAAACGAACATTTCAATGATGTATGACAATCCTGCAAATAAAATCTCATCTCAAAACTTTGTTGTTATTGTTTTAAGTGTGCAGAGCAAATCCTCTGATCGTCGTCTGCAGATAATTGTGGTTTCGCCTGTACAATTCAATGCTATGCATAAAGCTGTTAACAGCATTTTTTTTTGTGTTTATTCAATTAAACCTCGTCTTTGTCTTTTCCAATTCACGCTGTTCATCATGTCATCTCAAGAACAAACGCAATGTCTTCTGCGAGTTGATCATCATGATTTATATGCAAAACTTCATCGATAGTGTCGTAAAATTGGAAAAAGCGTTTCAAATCCAATCCTTTTAACAGCCATCTAACTTCAATGTGGGGAAGCAGCGTTTTAAAATATTATTTTCTTTACATAATTGATATAAGCAACTTGGAGTTTCAAGCTCAAGTTTTGATTTTGTTAACAATAAATAAAGCTAAAGCCAAGAGTGAAGAGAGCTGTTCACCAAGTATTTTTAAACATCAGTGTTGAAGAGGAATTATACAGCAAATTGCAAATAGATCATGCACGTTCTCTTTCATATGACACTAGACCACCTCGGTGAATTATTATAGGTGGTACACCATCAGTTGTTCACGATACCATATTGCCGAAGCGAATATTCCATCTTCGAGGTAACGTTTTAAAATTTTAAAAATTGTTTCTCCCTTTGTATCCATTTTCAATGGTTTACAGGAAACTATTTCTTCAGAGATTTTCTTTGCTTTAATAAAACCGCACGTAAACCGCCAATAAAGCGTTGTTGTCTCATACTGTTTGTTCGTAAATTCTATATTTCTAAGTTCCATGTACAACTGATTTTCAGTCTACTCACTCATTTCGTTAATCCGGTGAGAAGGATCTAATTTTAAAATTATTGTACGTATTTTAAAGACCATGATGAAAATAATTATTAGCAACAGAAGCAATATTAGTACCAAAAGGTAATATTCATCCTTACTTAAAAGCGATTGTGTTTGAACACAGAATATTGCATCAGTTACTATGAAAGAAGCTCTCCTATTGGCTTTCGGTATATATAAGCCCTCTTGTTTACATCACTAGCGGGGAGATAAATTGTCCGCCATCAATACCACCGAGACTATCAGATCACCGCTAACGTTACAAGCAAGAGTGCTCATATGCACCAGAAGCCAATATGAACTTCTACCATCGACAATGTCAAGGAAGGCCGAAAGCAAGTGATCTGATAGTCTCAGAGGTAGCGATGGTAGGTGACTTATCTGCCTGCTTGTGATGCAAGCAAAAATGTTTTATAGGCACCTTAGTCCAATATGAGAAGTTCTCTCATAATAACTATGGCAGTATTCTGTGTTCCAACACAACATCCACTTTCAAGATAGATAGATAATGGGATAGATATTACCATTATAAAAATTTCTGAAATTGAAGATATCTAGAGTTTCTTCAATTGTGTGATATTATGTATAAAGCAATGAATCAACTGTCAAGTTTTGTATTAGATGTTTTTTACTCATAGCTACAGTTGGACGCCTTTGAAAAGTCTGAGTTATCTTTCGTAACTCTTATATATCATACGGGAGCTTTCTAGAAAAAGCGCTCTTTCAGACACGGTCATACGTTTAATTTATTTGACAAAATATTTTCATAAAAGGTCATATAGGTCCCCGATGATCTGAAGTTAGAGAGAGTAACCTATATTGCACGTGATCTTGTAATAATTCTGGTTGTCATTACGTTACTTAGCCCGTCGGTAATGCTTTCACGTGATTAGAGAAAAAGATGGAGAAAGAAAAGACGAAGAGAGAAAAAGAGAATAAGGTGAAGAGTGAGGCAGAAAGAGAGAGAAAGAAAAAGAAGGAGAGAGAAAAGCTGGAGAGAGAAGCGTCCATGACATGTGATGGGGGAACGTAATATTTATTAGGAGGTTAAAAAAGTTAGTTAAACATAGAAGAGAGTTAGGAAAATAATTTTAGCAGAGGAGCAATGTCCTGATGGTGAGATTAAAGAAAGTAGAGAGAGAGAGAGAGAGAGAGAGAGAGAGAGAGAGAGAGAGAGAGAGAGAGAGAGAGAGAGAGAGAGAGAGAGAGAGAGAGAGAGAGAGAGAGTGGAGAGAGAGAGTGGAGAGATAGAAAGAGAGAGCGAGAAAGAGAAAGAGACAGAGACATGATGGTGATGGTGATGGTGGAGGTGGAGGTGGAGGTGGCGATAGTGACTGCGTAGTGAAAAGTAATATTTTTTTAATTGAACTAATTATTTTTTTTCATATCACCTATCACTTAACGGATGCGCATCCCAAACCTGCCATTCACTCTAGAAAGAAACCAGTTTCCCGTTTACCTATCATATGCAGTGACTTTCAATATATCACAAAGGCAAACATTTGATAAAATGGGGCTGTTTTACTTGAACATGTATTCGGAACTTTCAAGGACTCGCAAATTATCTGATGTGAGAGTTAAAATTGTCAAACACTAACAAACAAGGGGAAAGAAGAGGGAGAAGTTACACGAAGAACAAATATATAAAATAATTATTTTAGTAAAAATAACTATTTACATTACTTACATTGGACTGACATGTGTCCTCATCTTGTTTTGTTGTTACCACAACGTTTCGGCTGATTTATTCTCCAGCCTTCATCAGGTGTCCTGGTAGAATTTTGAACCCAACCCTGAGTGAAGTCTGGAGAGTGAATCAGCCGAAACGTTGTGGTAACAACAAACAAGATGAAGACATAGTTGTAGGATGTTAAATGTTCAAGTGAACTAAAAGTGACTCGTTGTGGATTATAATAGTGATTGGGACTGTTTTTAATGGATTCAGCAAAATTCCGAATAACAAAAAAATAGCATTCAGCCAACACATCGACATTTGCACCAATAACAAAAATCCAAGCTTCAGAATTTTCTCCTCTATCAATTCAGGGACGATACAACCTGTAGCCAACGAATTAGTAAAGATTCGTTCTTTATCACAAAATACAGACCCTTTTGAACGCATCTACAACAAATGACATATCTACCACGGCATTAGAATAAACTCACGCAAATATTAAAACTGATACATTCAAAAGAGATACCCAAGAATTCTATAATCCACAACGAGTCACTTTTAGGTCACTTGACCATTTAACATCTTACTACTATCATTCTTTTATTATTCTGTTATTATTCTTTCTCTTCTTCTCCTTCTCCTTCTTCTTCGCCTTCTTCTTCCTCTCCACCACGTCCTTCCTTACTGAACTACTACTGCTGCTAAGAATAACACCCACGCAAATATTAAAAACAATACACTGAAAAGAGATACCTCAAAAATTCAATCACTACTACCATCCACAACAAGTCACTTTCAGGGCACTTGATCACTTAGTATCCTACTACTATCATACCACTCACGCATTCTTCTTAGCCCAGCCAATTCCATTGTCAATGATCTAGTTCAGCTTTAGGACAGCTACCAATTCGAATTACAGACGAAAAGCATTTTCTTTACCTTCATAATTTTTAGAGAGTTAGACGCTTTCTCTCTCTCTCTCTCTCTCTCTCTCTCTCTCTCTCTCTCT
>NC_068981.1:124427859-124435423 GCF_001194135.2 Octopus bimaculoides
CGAGCAGACATTTAACTTTTCAATGACAGCTTAAAGATTCACATCAACTTAGCAGCCTACTACAAGAGATTCTCTACAAAACTGTCTAACATTTGTACTGACTATCAACTCATAGAAGTTGTGAAAAAACTTCATAAAGGTTGGATAAAGTTTTTAATGAATATAAATTATATTTGATAAATTACTTCCAATGCATCCGAAAATGATTATATATGCAACACTCCTCTATTTCAAGTTGAAACATCACTATGTCGCATTTCAACGTACTACAGTCAACCAGTTACAATTACAGAGTTACAGTTGGTGACCTCAACACGCTCCATTTAACTGTTAAACACACACACACACACACACACACACACACACACACACACACATTACAGTGTTCACTTTGAAAAGCTATGCCTCCCAAGCTCGATTATTTTCAACAATTCATGTAACAAACAAATAAACGGTTTGGAGAATTATCAAGTCTTCTCAACAGACTGGCATATATTCAATTGTTTGTTGTGTGTGTTGGCACTCCGTCGCTTACGACGTCGAGGTTTCCAGTTGATACGATCAACGGAACAGCCTGCTTGTGAAATTAACGTGCAAGTGGCTGAGCACTCCACAGACACGTGTACCCTTAACGTAGTTCTCGGGGGATATTCAGCGTGACAAAGTGTGACAAGGCTGACCCTTTGAATTACAGGTACAACAGAAACAGGAAGTAAGAGTGAGAGAAAGTTGTGGCGAAAGAGTACAGCAGGGTTCGCCACCATCCCCTGCCGGAGCCTCGTGGAGCTTTAGGTGTTTTCGCTCAATAAACACTCACAACGCCCGGTCTGGGAATCGAAACCGCGATCCTATGATCGCGAGTCCGCTGCCCTAACCACTGGGCCATTGCGCCTCCATATATTCAATTATATAAGTTGTATTGTACCACCCATACAACAATAACGTATTGTAGCAGATCACAAATTTCAAGAAAACTAATTATTTGAGACATTATGCTACTTCATTTCCAAACAGTTTAGTGCGCTGATTATCAATATTTCCGTAAATAAATATGTGCATTTACACCTTGTTTCTTTTGTCTTATGTGCTTTCACTTAGTGATAGCATATAAATCTTATTGGAATATATAGCGATGTTATTTCCCAGTTATGTACTTTCAGTCATTCTACAACAGTAAAATATCTCAACATTATTAATGAGAAATGATTTGTGAATTATGTGAAAATCTGTCTCCTTCACGTTTGAAGAATACCCATACCCTAAAAAATCACTACATGTTTACATTCGGAGCTGATAAGTGATAAAGTGGAAAAGTAATGGAAGTGGGGAAGGAGATGAATAGAGAGAATAGGATTTGCAGAGATGGATTGATTGATAAATAGAGGGTGGGAGCAGGAGATGCGATTGGGGGACAAAGCTTAGTTGTTTGCTTGGATTGTTAAGTTTTGAGAATTCAAAGTTAGCGTTTATTGATAAATGAAACAACGTACCCTTTAAATAACAACGCTGCTAATAAAACCAATATTTTCTATACTGAGAAGGAGCTTTCTTCAACATAACGACACCAACTTTTTTTTTCAAATTACTGCAAAATTCTTTTATTTCACTATCCTTAGTTGTTAGAATTAATAGCTTCTTCCTATTGAAACAAACTAAATAGAAATGGTGATCTAAACAACTACGGCTATAACTCTAGTAGTTCAAATGAATGTCTCTCCCGAAAATATCGAGGCAACAGAACGCTCATGCAATTTATCCACAGTGGAAGCACCCGAAATATTTTCCATAAAACGACCCCCGCTCAATTGAAAGTCTAGGTGAATAATATTATGCAGCCATAAGATTTTAAAGATATTTTCCCATTTCACAAGTTTGCAACCAAAGAATTGTTTTGCATTTATTGGGTATAACTGATTGATTTTTACCTTCACAAAATGATTGCATTATACTATTAGGCGCGAATTTTACTATTGTCTTTTATCATTACTATTAATGGCCATGTTTGAATAGACTATTGCAGTATAACTATTAGGCAGAATTTAAAAAAATAAGCATTTGGAAACGTATAGATTACTTCAGATACACAAAGAGGTGCCTGCATTACTGTAGTTTCAGTAACGAGAGAAAAATGCGTTTTGCAAGCTCATGTTGCTTAGATTAAATCATAACTTTTGTATTTCAGTCATTTCCTTTTTCAATGTATATATCCTACATACGTTGTTTTATTGTAACATCTATCACATTTCAATGCTTCATTAATGATATGAATACATATAAATGGTAACTCAAATATATATTGTTAAAAAAATGTACCCTTCCCCATTACAAAGAAGTCTTTTCGTTTTGGAGTTCCAATGGTATAGAAAGAGTCTAAAAATCAGAGATGACAACTACTTTTGCTCATGTAAGATGCAGGGACACAATTCAAAGAGCGGAAAAGCATTGTTTATCCAAATCTCTCATCTTCATTGCGACCCATCAACCAGACGTCCTGGTACCATCACCACCAGGAAATTTTGAAGAAATATTCTTGAGTTCCGAATCAGAAGGCAGACATAGCAATGACGATGAAAACTTCAATATAAGTAGAACAGCTTTAACACTTTAGCTACTCAAGCAGTATGAAATAAATGATCTAGTGAGGGACTTAGAGCTCACAAATGAGTCAGAAGAGCTTTTAGTTTCCAGACTTAAATTCAAGAATCTTTCAGATCCACGCGCATCAGTTTATAGTGATCGCAACCGTGAAAAAATTTGTTCCTTATTTTGTACGAGAAAATGATCTGATTTATTGCACATATCCATCGGAACTAATAGGAAAATATAGTATAAGTTACAGCCCTGATGAATGAAGGCTCTATTGACTCTTCAAAGAGAAGTCTTAAAACTGTTCTACTGCATAATAATAATAAATATACTTCCATCCTTGTTGGACACTCATTGATCATGAAGGAGACATGAAAAGTTGGCATCACTTTTACACAAGATCACAAGTGGATCTCTTTTCTAAGATCACAAGTGATTGATTTGCAGCGACTTAAAAATAGTTTGCACGTTGCAACAGTCAGGCTACACAAAGTATCCCTGCTTTTTGTGAGAATAGGAAAGTAGAGCTAGGAACCTCCATCGGTCTAAAAGAGAATGGCTGAGTAGGGATACGCTTACACCAGGAACAAAGAAAATCCTTCAGGAAAGTTTGGGTGATCGGAAAAGGGTTCTTTTGCTTCCTCTACATATTAAACTTGGCTTCATAAAGCAACTTGTAAAGCTTTACCTCAAGATGGTGAGGGTTTCAAGAATTTGCGTAGCAAGTTTCCTGCTCTATCAGACGTCAAGGTTTTAGAGGGTATATTTGTAGAACTAGATATAAAGAAATTCGTTAAGGATGAAAATTTTGAAAACTAGTTTAATGATTCTGAAAATGAAGCATAGGTTAATTCTAACGATGTGATAAAGAACTTCTTGGGTAATCACAAGGATCCGAACTACAAAGGCATAGTGGGAAGAACGCTGGAAAAGTTCGAAGACTTATGATGTGAAATGAACACTGAGTACATTTCTTAGATGCTCATTTAGATCTCTTTCTGAAAAATCGGGGTGGGGAGCAGGGGGAGTAGGTGGGTATGGGAATTAGGGGTAATGTTTCATTAGGAGAGGGTAAGACGCTATTAGGGAAGACTGAATGTCAATATAATGGCCGTCTACTATTGGATGTCGTATCGTTAATGTTCATCAAATGTTCACGAACGAAAGAGTTTCTGACGTAGTTTCCAAGTGAAAAAACATTTTGAGGTGTTCAGCCTCAAAGATGAATGGAACTCTTATAAAAATCTATTTTCTTATCTTTCAATTGCATTTGTCCCATTTTTATTCTGTTGAATAAAGTAAAAAAAAAAAATTATTTTTTAATAGTTTTATTTTGTCCTACTATATCTGGATTTACCTACAAATTGTGGAATATTTTATCATTGTATTGTGAGAAAACCTTAGGGTAATGGGAAAAGGCTTTTTTGATATTTCGAATTAGCACCATAAAAATATATAAAGTAACGTACATTTATCAAAACAATTTTCAAAAAGTTCCATTTCGCAGACTTGTGTTATCAGCCTTACCCTATGATAACTTATAGGATAATTTATAACACTAGAGCATTCGAGGATTCGACAATATCATCCACCGAAATATATTTCTCAATTTAAGCTACCGCCATTTAAGACTGGAAACACATTTCCACCATTCGTAACCGATATGAAACCTATTAGAATCTAATATATATCTTTAATGCTCCTTCTGCATGCCCTTATTGTCTATGAAACTTTCTCCTTACATTTCAACAGTAACCCATCCGACACACTACAATTTAACTTCTAAATTCCTCATTTCAAATTTAGATTAGTTAAAACTGCTTTTGTCTTAACTCCGGTCGGCACACATACGAGAGACGGAGTCCGACACCAATAATAGAAAGAAGAGATGGAATTACAACAGCCCTTCTATCCTCGCCAGTGCAGAAATAATACAACAACGAAGATAAAATTAAGGCAACTAAAGTCAACCACAGCATACATATACAAATCACGAATAGATATGCCCAGAAAGTACACATGCACACACGGCCAGAAAACTATAGATGCATATACGCACATACACCACGCATACAGGTAATAAACAACAGGTACACACGCTTTTATGTTTGGCAACAACAAAACAAAAACAAGCAAGTGCAAATAAAAAGACAAATGAAAAACTTTCAATGAAAACAAATCATGTGAAATTTTTTGTTAGAACTCACATGACAGACAATAAATAGATGAAGCTTAACAAGAATACTTGCAAAATGAATTGTAAAATTTGAAATAACATAAAAGACCATAGTGGTGTTATGAAAAGTTTGTAGCAGAATCATAGCAAGTCAGTCAAAATGCTTTAATAGCTTTTGGTACTTGACGTTCTGAGTTCAAATATCGCTAGGTTGACTTTGTCCTTCAGCATCTAAGGCTTCGATAAAATAGGTACCAGCTGAGCACTGGGTCGATGTAATAGGCTATCTAACTCCCACTGAAATTACCCATAGCTGTTCCTGCAAACTTTTGCAATGCTTTTGAAAGAAAACCAGTAATTGAGAGTGCAAAGCAAGGCGATTATAGGTGTAGGCATTTTATCCTCCCTTAAGGGACTTTTCAGAGTAAATCTCTTTTCCTTTGACGCTCATTTTCTTTCCACTCTGTACTCAAAAGGAGAACGTTAACGATGTAGGCACAGGTGTTGCCTTATCCGGATCAGATCTTAAAAAGCGCTATAATATGGATTCAGGCAAAGCTAAATAAATAGGTTTATTTGATATAAGTTTACTAGAGATTGTGAAAAATCAAGTCTGCTTAAGTCACTAAAAAATTATTTCAAAATGCTAACTGCCATATGCATCACCGGTGATTCCTCACAGACTTCACACAACTGCCATTATGGCACATTTTCATAATTTGAGAAAATATTTTATTCTGTATTTTTGATATGGTTTCGAGGATATTTACATAACATGAGTGCTAACTATGAAAGCTTAACTATGAAATATTGTAAAATGCAAACGATTATATTTCCTTGTAGTTAAACGGTGTGCAGTGTGACCGAAAATACGTGGCATCACCTCTAAGTTCCAGTAACAGGCAGTGGCGGTTAACGTGTTAATACTGAAATACGAACGATGATTTCAGGAGTAAAATTTCCTGTAATTTCTTTGCTACAGGAGTTAGCAGAGTCGTTAGAACGGTGACTGGGGGCTTCGAGGTATTTGTTCTGACTGTTTGGGTTCTGAGTTCAAAGCACCAAAGCCAACTTTGCATTTCATCTTTTCGAGGCCGATAAGATATACGAACCCAAAGCAGTGGATTGGTTGAATTGTAAGAACGTCGAATCGGACACCTTGAGGTATATGTTCCAGTTCTTTGTGTTCTGAGTTCAAATCGCACCTTAGGGTGTCTACATAGATGGTAGACTCAATCTGGTACCATCTAGCACCGTAGGAGTCCTTAATGGAGCCTATTGTGTTGCAAGCATTTGGGTCAGGTTTCCGATTTAAGAATACCTTTCTCCTTCCTCCACGACTAGTCGCGCAGCAGGTCACGGAACTGCCTTCCCACCAGACTAAAAGACTATTAGTCTTGTGGGAAGGAAGTTCCCAGCAGACTAAAATATTTTTTAAATCCAAATAAACACTCAACATACATACACACACACGAAGAATTTAAGAATGTTTGTGTGCGCGCATGCGCATGTTTGGGCGGTGTTAATAAACTCCTGGAGATACGTTCAATTCTAAAGCGCAGGAGTGGCTGTGTGGTAAGTAGCTTGCTTACCAACCACGAGGTTCCGGGTTTAGTCCCACTGCGTGGCACCTTGGGCAAGTGTCTTCTACTATAGCCTCGGGTCGACCAAAGCCTTGTGAGTGGATTTGGTAGACGGAAACTGAAAGAAGCCCATCGCATATATATATATATATATATATATATATGTATATGTTTGTGTGTCTGTGTTTGTCTCCCCAACATCGCTTGACAACCGATGCTGGTGTGTTTACGTCCCTGTAACTTAGCGGTTCGGCAAGAGAGACCGATAGAATAAGTACTAGGCTTACAAAGAATAAGTACTGGGGTTGATTTGCTCAACTAAAGGCGGTGCTCCAGCATGGCCGCAGTCAAATGACTGAAACAAATAAAGAAACAATAAAATAAAATTTAAAAAAAGCTGTTATTTGCCGTACTTAAAAGTAATCTAGGGTTTAATGAGCGCAATCTCCCGAGATATTTATCCTGGGCCTATTAACAGAAAACAATTTGTTACTCTCACCATTACAAAAGCAGTAAACCAATGAGGAACTCGATGGAAACCTATCTATTTAAATTTATTAAAAATTAACGTTTCAAAAATGTTTTGTGTGGAAATGATTTTACAGAGAATTTGTGGGGCGATTTGGCCACAATGGTGCATTCTCAAGTTAGAACGTGCCCAAAGAGCTTAAACATTTTAGCCTTTAGGAGACTTCATATTTCTGATTTATTTTGTTGTCATGACTAATGTAAATTTTAGACTGACTTCCTTGTCATGACTAGTTCAGAATTTAAAACTGGAATTAGCAATGTCATGTTGACCTAACATAAAATTTGTGAGTAATTTGGTATGATAACAATGGGGAATATTTATTTAGCTGGTACATATACAATTACGACGCACTTGTACATTGTATTTGCTAAAATCTACTAAGGTGCCTGAGTGTGTATTAAGTTGAGAGGGAGGGAGTGTGTGTGTATGAATGTAAATACATGTATACATACATACATATACTCTTTTACTCTTTTACTTGTTTCAGTCATTTGACTGCGGCCATGCTGGAGCACCGCCTTTAGTCGAGCAAATCGACCCCGGGACTTATTCTTTGTAAGCCTAGTACTTATTCTATCGGTCTCTTTTGCCGAACCGCTAAGTTACGGGGACATAAACACACCAGCATCGGTTGTCAAGCAATGCTAGGGGGACAAACACACACACACACACACACATACACACACA
>NC_068981.1:124436485-124438890 GCF_001194135.2 Octopus bimaculoides
ATATATATATATATATATATATATATAATATGAATTTGTGTATTTAATCATGCATGTATGTGTGTGCAAATATGTGCGTATATGTAGTGTCGAAGCTCAAAAATTCAATTCTATAGATACAATGAAGTAGCATAAAGTGAATGAGAGGCAAATCGCGCCTACACACTGCACTGTTTATATAAACAGATACTCACACCCACATACACATATACGCGCATAATACCTTAGCAGAGAGATATGGATTTTATGGCTGCAACAAAGGCAGTTTCTGATCACTACAAATTGCAGACGACGAGCATAGAATAGAGGGTCACTAATTTTATAGGACAACCTCTTGGAATTGGTCACGCGATAAAATTTGTGAGTATTATTGAACTGAAATGCTGTCGAATGTAACTCTGCATTCTGAGCAAAGGTTGCATCAAGCAATATTTCGAGAGCGACCCTTAAATGGTTACTCTTTTACATTAGTTCGTGTCTAGTTCACTGGAGAAAAATAGGAACACCAGTGAAGCTACTTACAGAGATCGAAATATTACCTAGCAGCAACATGTGTGTCTTGAGTGTCACCTTCCACTTGTCTGCTAAAATAATCTAATTCTAAGATTAAGAATGCTCTATTTATTGGATTGCAGTGCCCTTTTTATAAGTGATATCGGTAAAAATAGAGAGAATTTATAATATGAATGGCAAGCACAATCTTTCACAATCTCTCCCTCTGTTCTAGATTCTGAATAGTTGCTGAGATTTCTCGATGTTTTAAAACAAACTACCAATCTTCTCATTGACTCCAAAAGCAACTGTGTGGACCACCGCAAGTTTTCTTATAATCAATCCAGCCAATAGCAAAGTTCTTCCTTACTCATACCTCATTTAATATTAAGCGATCAATATAAAACAGATCAGTAGTTCCCCTTTATTTCTTTGTGAATCCCATGGTAATACATTCTTCTTCTCCTGGAAGCTATACAGTTCCTTTACTATGAAGGTGGTTAATGATTTCTAGAGTAATGCTAAGTATGTGATAGCTCCATAATAACTGACTTCGTTTGCCCTTTCTCTATCCTCATGTCAGCACTGCCCTCCCTTCTTTCATCCATCTTGATGCTCTACTTTCTACACAATCAGTAGCAAACGGATTATACAGCTGTACATATTTGAGAGATTTTTCAAACTAGAATCCCTGAAAGCCATCTGGTCCAGGGGCTTTCCAATTTGCTATTTTCTTAAGCAAAGCTTTCACTTTCTTATCTGTAATATATATATTCTCTTCTTTCGCATCATCTTCCATTTCAGTTTTAAATTTCCATAACCAGTCTGCTTCCATATTATATTGAACCTCTTTGCCCCAAATATCTGACCAAAAGTTCCCTGCTGCTCCAACATTTGGTGCATCATTCTCCTGTTCATTCTTTATGTTCAGCTGTTGGTGAAATTTCCAATCATTTTTTTTTCTGAATAAAACTCGGTGTGTTCCTGCAGAATAATGGATTATTGCCCACTACACCAAGAATGTTATGTGAAGTCTACAGTGGTTGAAACCACCATTAAACCAGTAGAAACTAGCTAAACACAGAGAGGAGAAAAATATGTGGGTATGGTACAAAGACATTTTAAGCAACAGTGCTACTCACATATTGCATCATTTAAACATCCATAAAACACGTCAAAAACAGTTCTTGCAAAGTAGTCTGAGAACTAAGAAAATAAAAGGAATACCATATAACATCAAATGGAAGACTCTGGATTGATCCATGTCGTATATCAGTGGAAAAAAGAGACGTGTTCTTTGCTTAACTGAGAAGTTTCGATTATTATAAGGATTAAAATCCAAAATGTATATAACTGAACAATCAGAGTGAGATCTTCAGAAGATACTTGCACATCAAGTCCCACCTCATATCTGCAAGAAAATATAGTGGAATAGCTTACAACTTCAACACAGCTAATTCATACCCACCTAAATCAGCTAAGTAAATTAACTCTACCCCCACATACACACATCACATTATACCCATAACTATCCACGAATAATATGTAACAATGATAACATGCACACATACAACGGGCGTACATAAAATGCACAAGCATATACTTACATAGCATAAACGTAGGACCACCAGCCAACCCACCGGTCACGCATCTGAAAACCAATATTTTAATAAAAGTTATTTTTCTTTCTCCCCACTTGAATATAACATGACATGTCTCCTAGTAAATTCTGTCACTCTGAATCACATGGTTTCAAGTTAACAACGCTTTATTTGGAGCTGATGAGAAATCCATAAAAACGTAAGCATTAGATTATTATCTATAAACATGGATTTCTAAACCTAAGCTACTCCGAACTGTGCTTGTAAACTCTGTGTGAGTGCGTGTATATATATATATATGTATATATATAT
>NC_068981.1:124439476-124441271 GCF_001194135.2 Octopus bimaculoides
GTATAGCCAATCAGACGGATGAAATTTGCGTACACTTAATAATGTTACACAAAACAGCCTTCAGACTTTCCCTATTAATTTCGTCTTTTGAATTATGAACATATTTACATCATAAGGGTTTTTTCATTGTAAGGCTTTCTTTTTTAGTTGATTTTCACCTAGCAAGACTTATCGTAGATGGCGTAATAAGTCACACCCAGACAACGTCGGGTTATACTGCTAGTATATTATATTGTTCACTTTGAAAAGCTCTGCCTCACATACATACTTACATATATACATACATACATACATACATATGTACATACGTACGTACGTACATACATACATACATACATACATACATGCATACATACAAACATACATACATATACGATTATGCATACGCACATGCTCACATACAACTATATATGTATATATTTGGATTAATTGAAAGACAAGGCACTAGGAATTAGACAGTCAGCCTCATTAGTTTACCACTGTTTCTGCTATAAAGACCACTGCATGCAAAGCTGTGTGTTTGTACATCATCTTATATCTTTCTGGGAATTTTATATTGAAGTGTCAACTGAAGAGAATGTTGTACGTAACAATTATATTATGTCACTACTCGAAGCGTGCGTGTTAAATATAAATAAGTTCAAAATACCAAGTTTTGGTTTTTTAAGGTTGTTCCAATATATATGCATACAAAGATGCATACATACATGCAAACATACATACATACAGACAGACAGGCAGACAGACAGACAGACAAAAAACATTCATTACACATTTATAAATAGAGTAATCGAGTAAGAGAGAGAGACAGAGAGAGAGGGAGAAAGAGAGAGAAAGTGAGGGAGAGAGAGCGAATAAGAGAGATGAAGGCAAAGAGAAAAAGAGGGTAGAGTAAGTCTATTATTACATATTTAAAATGCTTACCCTGGTCTTTTCTGATTTTATTTAACCCACACACGACGAAAAAAAAATTTTAACTCCACCTCGTTTAACATTTCTATATCGTTTTCTTTGAAGTTATAAAAGGAAATACTGCAGACTGATCTATGATAATAACGTTTTAAAGTAGTCAAGGGATACCATTTACCTCCTCGTTCTCGTAGTTCTCCTCTCTCTCTCTTCTCTCTCTCACCCCCTCTCTTATCTCTACATCTCCTTCTCTCTATCTCTCTATCTCTCTCCTCTCTCTCTCTCTCTCTCCTCCTCTCTCTTTCCTGCTCTCGTCTACTTCTCCCATCCATATTTTCAGTTTTAAACTTGCCTTCAAAATAATTGGTAATTTCTGAAATGTCATAGTTTCCTTAGTTTTCCTAATTACGCCTTTGATTGCAACCAAAATAACCAAATGTCATGGCTAACATTATGTAGGCAGTGAGAATATTTATTCTATATAGTGAAACTGTCCTCGCATCGTTTTCTCTTTTTCCTCCCTTTTACTTAAGTCCTCCGACTAAGCTTCCTCCTCCCAGACCTCTTCCTAGACCTCTTCTAAACTTCCCCCTGCTTCCCTTTTCTTTCTTTTAAATTTTCTCTACCTCTTTCTTACCTTCTCTTATTCTTTTTCTCTTATCTCCCTCTTTGTTTTCTTCCTCTCTCTCTTTCATTTTCCCATTATCCTCTCTCGCTTTCGCTTTCACTCTCTTATTTTCTCACTCTCACTTCATTTCTTTTCCCTTCTCTTTCTTTATACTTGCCCTCTTTCCTTTTTTTCTTTCCATTCTCTTCTTCCTTACTATTCACTCTCTCCCTCTCTCTCACTCTCTCCCTCTCTCTCCCTCTCCCCCTCTCTCTCCCT
>NC_068981.1:124442574-124445095 GCF_001194135.2 Octopus bimaculoides
TAATACGATATACACCGTTACAGCGCTAACGGTGTATATCGTATTAATCCCCTAACCTTAACCCTAACCCTAACTAGACTGTTAACCCTAACCCTAACCCTAACCCTAACTCTAGAATCAACTGAATAGACGTCAGTGATTAGTAGAAATTATCGAAATAAGACAATTTTTTTACATGAAATAAATTCAAATACAAAAATTTTTTCTGTTCTATAACACAAAATAGATAAGTATACGAATTTTGAAAGTCTTTCGGTACCAAAAGCACTACATAAAACATAAATGAAAACTGGTTCCCCCGTTTTGAAATAGATCCAAATAACCCTAACGGAGGCCTCACAGGTCACCTTTTGTATTCAGCAATCGAAAGGATGAATAGTAAATCGCGATCGGTTTGGATTGGCTGTACAACCACGTCGAAAGATGTGTGCTACATAAAAATTTGCTATGTGTCTAAGTTTTAACAATCGACTACACTCTTCTTTAAAAATGGTGTCTTTGTGCCTAATAGCATAATCTTTAGGGCACCGGACAAAATTAATTGCAATATTTGTTCCAGCTTTTTACGTTCTGCGTTCAAATCCCTCCGAGGTCAACTTTGTCTTGGATCCCTCCGAATATCAAATCCTGCTCCCAAATTTGTTGCCTTGCGCCAATGTTAGAAATACTTATTATTGTTGGGGCTGCGGGATTGGCAAGATCGTTAAAATGTCCATAAAATTGCTGTGTGAATCTTAGTTACGATACTTTACGTTCTGAGTTCGAACCATGCAGGGATCAGTTTTATCTTTCTTCCGTCCAGAGTTGATAGAATATGGAAAACATCGGTGAAATGGCGGAATAGTTAAAGCATAAATAAACTTGCCTTGTGATATTTCTGGGATTAACGCCGGACAAAATGTTTAGAAGCATTTCGTCCGTCTTTACGTTCTGAGTTCAAATTACGCCTAGGTTGACTTTGCCATTCGCAATTTTGGGGTCGATAAGATAAGTACCAGTCATATACTGAAGTCGATGTAATCGACTAAAACCCTCCCCTAAAATTTCAGGCCTTGTGCCTATGGTAGAAAGAATTATTGTAAAAGGCGGCGAGCTAGCCGAATCGTTAGCACGCTGGGCCAAATGCTTAGTGGCATTCCGTCTGTCTTTTATGTTCTGAGTTCAAAATCCACCCAGGTCGTCTTTGCCTTTCATCCTATCGGGATAAGAAAATAAGTGCGGGTCAAGTAGTAGGGTCGATGCAATCAACTAAGCCCCTCCCGCATCGGTTGCTGGTCTTGTGCCAAAATTTGAAACCATTATTTCATTTATTATGAAAAACCATGTATTTGCTTGTATGAAATTTGTAGCTGTGTGGTAAGAAGCTTGCTTCCCAGTCACATGGTTTCGGATTCAGTCCCACTGCGTGGAACTTTGGCCAAATGTCTTCTACAGTAGTCTCGGGCCGACCAAAGCCTTATGAGTGGATTTGGTACACAGAAAGTAAAAGAAGCCCATCGTATGAAATATATATGTATATAAATCTATGTGTGCGTGTGTGTTTTTGTGTCCGTGTCTGTCCACCCCTCCCCCACCCGTTTGACAACTGGGTTGATGTGTTTGCGTTCCTGTAGCTTAGCGGTTCATCAAAGCAGACCGATAGAATAAGTACCAGACTTAAAAGAGGAAGTATTCGGGTCGATTCAATCGACTAAATATTCAAGGCGGTGCCCCAGTATGGCCGCAGTCTAATGACTGAAATAAGTAAAAAGTAAAAGTTGCTCTTACACACATACACACGCACGCGCATATATATATATATATCTATATATATGTGTGTGTGTGTGTGCGTGTGTGTGTGTGTGTGTGTGGGCACACGCAGTATTAAGAATTCAGGATAGAATCAGTTAGTTAAATGAGAGGTACCAGGCTAGGTCGAATTCATCCATCGTTTGTTATTTATTTATTTATTTATTTAAGCAACTGACCCCGAATGAGAAGATCTGCAAACAGATCTCTGACTTATTTAGGAGAATTTGTTGCAATTGCTTCCACCAGAATCATATCCCAATGATGATCATATTCGTCGCAAAAAATCATGTAAAAAAATCGCCGAAAACATTCGCAGTAATGAAAACATGGGAATCCAAAATTTCAGGATTGCAGGTCCGGATTCAGCCCGGAATGTTTTTAATTTACTCACGGAGTTAGCCTTTAGATTATAAAAATTGTTTATAATTCCAGTTGTTTATAATTCGATTCCAAGCAGTCACCTGAATAATAATAAAACTACTGAATAATAATAATAATAATAATAATAATAATAATAATAATAATAACATCGAAAAATACCTTAGGCATGAGAAATCAGTTCCGAAATTTCCCCAAGACACCTGATGAAGGCTGGAGGGTATATCAGCCGAAACGTTGTGCTACCAACAAACAAGATGCGGACAAATATCCGTCAAATGCAAAAAATGTAAATAATGTACAAAAATTGTTATCATACAAAAACATTTGTCGCAAAAAGTCCCCCCCCCCC
>NC_068981.1:124445105-124449662 GCF_001194135.2 Octopus bimaculoides
AATCAAGGAGTCATCCTGATTCCAAAATGGTATGATATGTTGGGCTACAGCCTTTAAGAGTAAAGTGGAAAAAAGTGTAACACACTGACACACTGACATTCACATTTATTACCTCCGCCTTGAAGCGGAGGTATTGTTTTCAGTCGCGTTTGTTTGTATGGTTGCTTTTTTGTCTGTAGAGAAGAAATCTCAAGAACCGCTGGATGGGTTCGAATGAAACTTTCAGGGATGTTTGGCATCGTGACTGGCACGAGCTGATTAGATTTTGGGATTGATCTCGACAAGGATTCTAGATTATTTTTCCTGTTTTATTACTTAATTTTTGAGAGCGGTCCGGTTCATTTTTAGTATTCTCGTTTGTGAGAGTAATCGAATTTATTTCAGATATTCTCATAATAATCTCTGGCTGATAGTTGGGAGGACGATGGAATAGCCCTGGTGGAGGTTTGTGCTCTCTGTTCTTGTTATATCATATTATTATATTATATTGAGGCGGCGAGCTGGCGGAAACGTTAGCACACCGGGCGAAATGCTTAGCGGTATTTCGTCTGCCACTGCGTTCTGAGTTCAAATTCCGCCGAGGTCGACTTTGCCTTTCATCCTTTCGGGGTCGATAAATTAAGTACCAGTTACGCACTAGGGTCGATATAATCGACTTAATCCGTTTGTCTGTCCTTGTTTGTCCCCTCTGTGTGTAGCCCCTTGTGGGCAGTAAAGAGATAGGTATTTCGTCTGTTCTTTGGTTTCGAGTTCCGTTGAGATCGACTTTGCCTTTAATTCTTTCGGGGTCGATAAAATTAGTACCAGTTACGTACTGGGTCGATGTAATGGCCTTAATCCCTTCCCCCAAAATTTGAGGCCTTGTGCTTCCAGTAGAAAGGATTTATTAAAGTTGAAAAAGTGTGACACACTGACATTCACCTTTATTACATTAGATATGTTTACTTTGGGGGAAACTTCATTTCAATTAAAGTATATTTTACATATATGCCTGTGTGTGTGTGTATGCATATATATATGTATTAAAGAAAGCAAAAAATAAAACAAAAATGATAGTGTTCAGTATGTTGACCACAGAAATTTCTATTAAAGGGATATGGTTAAACAAAGTTGTACATCATCTTCCTCTTTCTCTCACATACCCACTCTTTCTCTCTTTCTCTCTCTCTCCCTCTCTCTCTCTCTCCCTCTCTCTCTTTCTCTCTCTCTGTCTTTTATTATTACTCCCACTGCCACTATCAACACTACTACTTTTAATAAAACATCACCAACTCTCCCTAAATTTCTTTGTCTTTCTTTCTCTCCCTCTCTTTTTCTTTCTTTCTCTCCCCCTCTCTCCTTGTCTTCGCCACCGCTCTCACCGTCTCTATGCATACTATTACTCTCACCCCATCATGAAGAATATTGGAACGTCATTGAATAGTGAGATAGGGGGTCTAAGTGTGACACACTGACTGACACACAGAAATTAGTTTTCGCATTTATTATATTAGAGATATATATTTTATCTTTTATCTTTTCTGTTATGGGATTCAGCCAGAGGCTGAGAGCATGCTGGTGCACCACCTTTACTACATCCGGGGATTTTTCCAGTAGTCCTTCTGGTGAAGTAGCGAGTTGGTTGTTGCCGCTCTTCTTTGTGCCTCTAGCTGCGATGTGAGTTCATCCGGAATTGCAGATAAAAAAACTGTCTTGACGTTTTTTGAAGACTTCCATGTCTACAACTTGCAGATCTCTGATGATCTGGAGTAGGGCATTAAAATGGTGTGGTCCCTTGTTTACCAAGCTATTGCAACATTGGGTTCATATCCTTGATGGAGAAGACAGGACCTTTGGTACTGTGCAGTGCCGTCCAGTTCGGGATTGTTGTAGATTTCAGTTCCGAAATTTGGAACCAGGCCCTCCATTATTTTCCACATGTATAGTACTGTATATCTCTCACGTTTTCTCTCCGGGGAGTAGAGTCCCAGTTCCCTCTATCTCTTCAAGTATCTCATGTGTTTTATTGAGTCTACCTTGTTTGTGAAGTGGTGTTGGATCGCAATTAGTTTTACACTCTGTATGGACCACAGTTGGGGGCAGTAGTCCAGACGACTGAGGACAAAGGGTCTCCAAAACAGAAGCATTGCGCCTCTGTTCCTGGTCCTGAATGATCTAAGGATCCAACCTGCCACCCGCCTGCATAGTGTTGCCATCTGAGCACATGGCACATGGAAAGTTGCATCGTTACTCATGTGGATTCCCAGGTCACGCACCGACTCTAACTCTGGGATAACATTGCCTGCTGGTCCAGTGTATTTCAGCTGTAGTTTGTTTGTGGGCTGACAGCAGAGTGCTTGAAATTTTGCGCCATTGAACTGCATATTATTCTCATCTGCCCATTTATATATTGCGGAGCAAATAAACTAGTTCTGTAAGACATGAACTCAGTAGCTGTACTGGCAAGTAATGACTGTCGCCACTTCAACATGGTTGTTCCGTTCGAACGGACATTACTACAATTTTTTAAAATATACCTTGTTTCATTCATCGTTTTACATTAATTTATTTCTACATCTCCATGCGTTCTGTAAACCATTTTTGTAATACGATTTGCGTTCATGAATAGATCCCGGTAATACAGTTAATGACGGACTGGTAGAATTCTTAGCACGTCGGTCAGAATACCTAGTGGTATTGAGTTACGTTTGTACACTCTGAGTTCAAATCCCGCTGAGGTAGACCTTGCTTTTCATATAGTAGAGTATATATCAGCTAAGGATTACATTATCCAATTCGTCTTCACTTTCAAAGGAAGGCTGGGTGTGATCTAAGGGAAATTTGACTGCTATTTCTAGTTGATTGAGTAACCACATCTTTGGGTGGTTGCTGCGCAAAGAGAAAGAGGCGGAGAGAAAGAGTGGGTGGAAGGAAAGGACAGTAGAAGAGATTAGAGTAGAATGAAAAGAATCAATTCAAATGGGTGTCGCGTCCAGGCAGTTTGTTTGTCAAGGGAATGTGAAGCTTTCTAATTTCAGTTGACTACTACTACTACTACTACTACTACCGCGGTTACAACACAGTTGACTACTACTACTACTACCACGGTTACAAACAGCAGCAAGTAATACCTGTTGAACATTAGTGAGAGGTATTCTGTCGAGCAAGTGTATCTCGCGATTGTGTGTGTGTGTATGTGTGTGTATTCATATGTGACTGTGGGAGTGGGAATAGATGCACTGTCTTGGAAGTGTCAGTAAAACAAGACAAACCGACAGACGTGTTTACACATTCTCTTACACACATAACTAAATGCATGACAATTCAAAATGATAAAAGAAAAGAATCTATTTAGATCGAATTTGATTCTCAGCTCTGTGTTTCCACCATACTCTTTCTATCATTTGCGTCCTCAACTTCTCCCATAATGTGAGGAAGATATTTGGGATATTGATGACTATTTGGTAGAGCAATTTCTTTACTCCACCAAGAGTTTCTTGTGTATAAGTGGCAGCCAAACAGAAAAGATCCTTCATTCTTATTTCCCGTGTCTTCGAGTCCTAAAGTTTCATGGGATATGTGTTTTACTCGGATTTCCTCAGTGTTGTATCCTCACGAGTTGTGCTCTCTAAGATAGCAAGCAGTTACCTGGGTTCCTCACAGATATAAGAGCCCATTATTAAACTATGTATGCTGTTTACATTTACAGTTTTATCTACTACGAGATTCACCGTTAAAAATATAGTTTTCTATGTATGCTGCAACTGTAAAAGCTTTAGTGCATTGCTTTGTCCATGAACCTTGTAATACTGCCAAGACGTCCCTGCTTACTGTTTGATGTAGCAAACTAAGAAGTTTTGATAAATTAAAATTACACAGTTATAAGAAGAATCATTTCTTAAATTATTAATTCGGGTAAATAAAAGTAAGCAAGGAGAGATAACATCGAAATTTTAATAAATTAAAATTAATTAAATATGAAATGTAGTGGGGAGCAAGACATATTAAGCAGTACGGTGAAAATTACGTAGATGGTCGAAAGCGCTGTCTATCCATTACAGTAGATCTTAAAATGACTAGAGATGCATATAGGAAGTTTTGTGCACGATCACGAAATGACTTTTTTTAAATCAAAAGAATGACTCAGAAAAATGTGTAAAAGCTATCACTGCTTATAAGTTTGAATTGAACACACGCCATCGATTTTCCACAACCTTTGATTTCAAAACCTTTCTTCCTTACTGATTTTTTTCGAACCAGGGGTAATCACCTTGGTGAACACTTTCTAAATTAAACAAATATTAAATTTACTTAACATTTGAATGAAATACAGGTATCTGAAGATTAGTATAAATGATACAAGTTTATTAACACTGTATTGTGCAAGGCACCAGTAAACTAGTCAGGTGGATTCATTTATTGAAGAGTTAAGTTTCTTTTCACATAGATACAAACAAGGTATCACTGACAGGGTGCGACCGGTGATCTTATTATTTATTTATTTATTTATTTATTTTGATTAATTGCCCACTATTATATTCACGCAGCTAACCTGTAATCAGAATCTAATTTCAAGCT
>NC_068981.1:124454179-124463905 GCF_001194135.2 Octopus bimaculoides
ATTAAGCAGTACGGTGAAAATTACGTAGATGGTCGAAAGCGCTGTCTATCCATTACAGTAGATCTTAAAATGACTAGAGATGCATATAGGAAGTTTTGTGCACGATCACGAAATGACTTTTTTTAAATCAAAAGAATGACTCAGAAAAATGTGTAAAAGCTATCACTGCTTATAAGTTTGAATTGAACACACGCCATCGATTTTCCACAACCTTTGATTTCAAAACCTTTCTTCCTTACTGATTTTTTTCGAACCAGGGGTAATCACCTTGGTGAACACTTTCTAAATTAAACAAATATTAAATTTACTTAACATTTGAATGAAATACAGGTATCTGAAGATTAGTATAAATGATACAAGTTTATTAACACTGTATTGTGCAAGGCACCAGTAAACTAGTCAGGTGGATTCATTTATTGAAGAGTTAAGTTTCTTTTCACATAGATACAAACAAGGTATCACTGACAGGGTGCGACCGGTGATCTTATTATTTATTTATTTATTTATTTATTTTGATTAATTGCCCACTATTATATTCACGCAGCTAACCTGTAATCAGAATCTAATTTCAAGCTGTTGTTCAATCACGAACAAACTGTTTGTTAATCTTGAACCACGCCTAATACTATGCAGTTGTGGTTCAAGTAATATATGAATATTCAACATAGTTGATCACTTTTACTCCCCGCAAAGGCATCATTGTTGTTACAAATAATTTACTAGACTCAATAATTCCCGCCATAAGGTAATTTCGATATAAATACCACTTATACATAAGATACTCTCACTAAGAGATTTGCCAACCATCATGCTGTGTTGATAACCAATATGCTAATGTAGCTAGGGGCGCAAACGTTGACTATTTCGAGTTGGGTATCATTGCAGATTAAGGTTAACTAAGAAGTGATTAATACGAGTAAAACCTTTTTCATGCTTAAGAGAACACAGCCTGTTAGCGGAAAATAATTTGTTGTTTCATTGGAAATAAAATTTCAATCCTACGACTGCACAGATCCAGCGATCTTACGTGGTCGCTGGATCTGTTGGAAATAGCCATCAAATTTCCCTCAAATCACATTCCACCGTCTTGAAAATGGATGGATACGTTGGATAGTATAGTCTTGATATACAAGACCCTGTTGACAAACGAAGATGGATATGACTTCAATACCTAACATTAGGGGTTCTCAACCGGGGTCCATAAGACCCTTCGAGGTCTACATAAGATTTAGTTATTAAAAATTATGTGCAAGAAATCGGTTGTACTTCTACAATACACAAAATATTTTAACATTTTTTAAAATACAATTCCTTATAATATTTAATTATAAAAATATAATGGGATATTTTTAAACATCAAATGACTATGAGAGTCTAATAGAATAAAATAAGAATCAAAGGGGTCCTTAGGCAAAAATAATGGTTAGGAGCCACTGTCTTAGATCATTGGCCTGCTCGGTGAGGGTTCAAATGGGACTAAATAACAACTAGCAAAATGCAACTGTTTTTGCAAATGATGTGACTTTAAACACCTTTCCTTTCTACCAATCTTCCTCCTGGATGATTCAAATTTGATTTCGTAAATTTTTAATCATCTCATTGGTGTACAAAATATATTCCAGAAGTTTTGAGATTTTTTCTGGAGACATTTATTAATTTCAAAGAAGTATAAAATTCTAATCTCCTTCAAAGTAGGATCCTCGCATTTCAATATCCTTTTTGTAGTACGCCGGCCTCTACGTGAAGGCTCTTCGTGGAGGCTCCTTCAAAGTGAAGGTATCCAGGACCTTCGTCACAGTGTCTTTCAGCTTCTCCTTCAGCTTGTGGAATAATCAAAAGTCACAAGAAGTAAGGTCTGAAGGGTGAGGGACAGTTTTGCTGCCCATCTCTGCTAAATAGTTGGTTACCAATTGGAACTGTAGACTGGTGCATTATCTTGGTGTAGATGCTCTGGTCTTTTGCGACGAAATCTGTTCCTGAACTCCCACGTAACCTCAACAAAGCATTCTTTGTTGATCGCCTGACCAGAAGGAACTCGGTAGGTGTAGACGATTCCATTGCAGTTGAAAAAGGTGATTATCACGAGCTCCCCGGTGGACTTACTTTCCCTGGTCTTTTGTGCCAGCGAGAAGATGCTCCGCTCATAAAGGTAATCCATATGCATTCAGAAGCATTTCATAAGTTTTTGTAGCGTTTTTGCTCAGTTTAACAAAACTTTATTGCATAGCGAGCTTCCATATTGTCTTCACGTCCTGGCGGCATTCTGCAAAGTATAACAGTTAGCTTTGTCAAGTAATATTTAGTATAGTGTGTTCAAAGTGGTGTTATAGCAGTCTCCTTCCATCTGGGAATAATAAATGTTGGCAGGTCAGTCTATTAGATGTTTAGATGTATGTATGCTAAAATTACAGTAATCTAGGACAGTTATAATTGCTTCTTCTAAAAAAAAAAAAAAAACTCTTAAAATTTCTATAGTACAACTGTTGTTCTGTTATTATTCTGAAGTAACTACAAACAACTTTATGAATGCTGTTTTGAACAACAGAATGATTAAATATTTGGATCTCCAGGGCAATTACAATTTAATCAAATATTTACTGCAGGTTATCTTTTATCATTTACTGTTTACTTGTTCCAGTCATTGGACTGCGGTCATACTGGTGCACCGCCTTGAAATGATTAGTTGAACAAGTCAACCTCAGTACTTATCTTTTAAGTCTGGTGCTTATTCCATCGGTCTCTGTCACTGAACTGCGGCGTTATAGAGACACACAAACTAACACTGGTTGTCAAGGGGTGGGAGTAGGACAAACACACACACGAAGACATGTGTGTATATGTATATGTTCGACAGGTTTCCACACAGTTTCCGTCTGCGAAATTCACTTAACAGGCCACTGGACGGCCCGGGTCTCTAGTAGAAGAGATTTGCTCAAAGTGCCATGCAGTGAGATTGGATCTGAAAGCATGTGACCGCAAAGTGAGTTTCTTAACCGCACTACCATGCCTGCATCCATTAGAGGAAGTATTTGATAAAGCGAATCTCAGAATTTATATTTTAAAATTGTTTTTATGGCCAGGAGTCTTCGATTTACGTAAGAGGATGTTGTAACATTTATGCTTCAGCTACAACTGTTTTAATGGAAGTAAAATATTCTCAAAAGGGAATAAAACTGTAACGTGAAAACGTATGGCTCCACAGACAACTATGACTTTCATCACTGTATACCATACAAAGTATATCACTACTGCATACAACATTACTAACGCAAGCTAACGAAGGAATGTCTAAATAGTCATTTAATCTAGTAGAAATAGCAGCCAACTCTCTCTCTCTCTCTCTCTCTCTCTCTCTCTCTCTCTCTCTCTCAAAGGACATCCTTCAGTTAAAAAACTACAAGAATACATTCGATAATGTGGTTCTAAATTTGATATGTCTGTATGAAAAAAAGAAAAAAAAAGAGGATGGTAGAAGTCCGGGTCAGAATAAACAGCAGTAATACCCACTACAATAACACTACATGTAATATGGCTATGGCATGTGGCGGACTCTCCAGTCTTAAACGGTTGGTGAGGGATCTGCAACTTCTTACTGTACAACTTGCAAAGATGATTTATTTATAGTGATCAAATATTGGTGCTTATACATCAGCTCACTCCTTTCATCAAATCGTCTAGAAATGGAATCCATTTTTTCCTTCTCATCTAGATTTCAAGAGCATCCCAATCATCAGTGGGTGATATACATGGACTTTAAGATGGTCAATTTTCGCCTGAGACAAAATGGATACACCAAATACCCGTGCTTTTTATGTGTATGACACAGCAGGACCAGAGTAAGGCATTGGATGGTCAAAGGATGGTCGCAATGAATATTAGTTCCAGGGTATTTTAATATGGTTGAAGAACTTTTAGTTCAACCTGGAACAATCATCCTGCCTCCACTCCATATCAAACTTAACACTACGAAGCAGTTTGTTAAAGTTCTGGACAAAGATAGATCATGGGAACTTGAATGGCAGTGAAGCCGCATCATGGAATTCATTTGAAGTAATTGTAAATATCTTTCTGGGCAACAAGAAAGCAGCCAACTATGCTGAAAGGGTCGACAACATGCCGGAAAACATTCAAAAAATGAGAGCTAATATAGGTATAAAGCTACTTTATCTCCACAGTCACCTTGATAAATTCCATGAAAATCTTCGTGACACAAGTGACGAGCAGAGGAAACGTTTCCATCAGGAACCAATGGAACAAGGGTATTAAGGCTGATGAGACTTGCATACGATGGCGAACAATTGCTGGAACTTGGCTTTCGATCTTCCTGAGGTTCAGCACTGAAGAAAATTATCCAAACACAAATTAATGGGAAATTAAACATAAACAATGATGTAATCTGTAGAAATTTTTAAATTTTTACTAGGTTTGCAGTAGAATTTTAAGAAAATATTCTGGTTTTGAAGAAAAACCAACTTCTATCTATGTTCGTATGTTATGCCTTGTTCCTCATAAACTGTTCTATTGAAAAAAAAACAAAATGAAATTCTATTGATCCAGTATCATAAAATCTTGACGTGATGGTGTACCAAATAAAACCTAGTTCAGATCCAAATTTTTTGACAATAGACATTTTTTTGTTTTTGTTTGCCTATGTTTTCGCACGTTCACGCGGACTTTCCACACCTTTCCCACTAATATTGGAGCACTTAATTCTTTGATCATCATTAAACCTGGATTACCTCCCCGAATTATGTTAACTCATTGAATATACCCTTGAAGCGAGCCAATTCTTCACCACAAATTGTGAATTTTCCAAATTCGTCCGCGATTTTCATATCTTTCTTCTCCTTTCCTACACTGCCGCTAAGTATTTTGATCGGTGTGTTAACACGATTCTACCAGCTCACCGCTGGTAATAATAATAACAATAATAAAAATGGCAAGCAGCCTAGGAGAAGAACCACTCTGAGTTCAAAGCCAGGGTATCAAGGTTTCTGCCGTCTTGGTGAACTACCTTGATAGAGATGGTATCTCGATAAAAATATCAGTTGGTAGTAACCTAAAAACAAACCTTATTTGTGAGTGAAAATGCCAAGCAAAATAGATGGCGATAACGATGTGAACGAGACTGGAACAAATGGTGAAGGTGCTGCACCCGGCAGGTGCCCCACTGTGCAGCAGGGTGGGCTCGATCATAATCCAGCCGCTGCTATCCATGCTGCAAGACATAAGTGGAGTAAACAAGTAGACATGAGGGTTATGGAGTGTTACTACTGGAGCACCCCAGTGGGTGTCAGAGGGTACAGAAAGCGAATGAATGGAAGGCAATAGATCTGTTTGAAATTACTGAATAGAGATTATATGACCAAGCAAGAGCAATACGAAAGAATGGATAGTTAACAGAATTGGAGGTAGAAGCTATTAAAAGAAGGATATCAGGTGATGCTGGGCATGTAAGAAACGAAAGTGGTATAGTGAAAGAGATGGACAATTGTTCGCAAGAATATGCTACCGTGAATTGTGAAAGAATTGAGATCAGTGACTACTCAAACAATGAAGATCGATTAATAATAGACAGGATTTTGGATCTATTAGATACAGAAGAGACAAGATTTATGGGCGATATTAAGAATGCTAACCAAAAGAAATTAAATCAAGAGACGAATAAATTCAATAATGTATTGAGATACATTGAAACAAAGGACATCACACAAACAAATAATCTTATCAAGGCTGCTAGCAGGATTGTGGCAGAAAGGATGGGATTGAGAACTCCAAAGAACAGAACAGCGACGGATAGAAGAGAAAATAAATAACCGTGGTGGAAAAGGAGAATTTCAAAAGATAAAAATCCTTGAACAGTGTAATGTCAAAACATGTCAGGAAAAGAAATGGAGAACTTAAGAATGAATGGAAATTCGGAAAAGTTAGGAAGAAGTATAATGTAGATACAAAAGGCCTAAATTTGTTATTTGAAGAACTGAAGCAGCGATTACTTGCAAAAAAAAAAAAAAAAATGCAAAGCTAACTAGGTTTGAACGATGGATTAAGCAATACCGACAAAGCAAATTGTTTAGAACCGACCGACAAAGATTTTATCAAGAGATTGATGACGATAAAAAAAAACCGTGAAAGATTGGGCCCTAATGCTGAAGAAAGTTGAGTTTTCTTGGGTAAGATATGGAATAAGCAAGAACAGCATAATACCACAGGTGAATGGCTCTGCAGCCTGAAGTAAAGAGCTTCTTATCCTCAACAAGAGGCTATCCACTTCATAGAACAGTATCAGAAATATGAGTAAAAAGATAAGCAATTGGAAAACAGTAGCATCTGATTGAGTACAGGGATTTTGGATAAAAAATTCAGTAGTTGCCATAAATTGATCGTAGAGCAATTTAATGCATTGATCAACGAAGAAGAAGAAATCCCAGCATGGTTGACAAAAGGACGAACGGTGTTGTGCCTGATGGATGCATCAAAGGGAAACGCTGCTGACAATTACGGGTCAATTTTTCGTTTCCTGTTAATGTGGAAGTTACTCTCAGGTGGAACTGCAGAAGATCTATACAAATTTTTTGATGAGAACGATATATTACCGACGGAACAAAAAGGCTGGCTGTAGAAGAAAATTCAGAGGTACCAAAGATCTATTATTATTGATAGACAAAATGGTGATTCAAGATTGTAAACGAAGGAGAACAAATTTGGGAATGGCCTAGATTTACTATCGCAAAGCTTACGATATAATTCGTCATTCGTAGATCATTGAGTGCTTAAATCCGTAGCCCGATGTTAAGAATTATTTCCCTTCAGTTCAGTCTGTTGTGCGTACATGAAATAATAATACAAATGCCGATAGGGTGAATACTATCGTTTAGCCGAAAATTCTTGGTTATAGAAGTTTCGAAGCCCACTTTAGACTGCCATTTAGCGCTGTTTCATTTTATTCAACATTGGTTTTGACCTTATAAAAAAAAAACTCATGATAGTGTAAACTCTTATGAAGCCACTCTCATTCTGCTACTTCTAGCAAAGTCCCATTGGTTGCTAAGCAACTACTGAATATCGTGTCAAAAGAAATAGCAACCAGATAACCCTTATATCACATGTTGTCTATTTCTTAAAATAGGACACATTATACAATGCTAGCCTTGACATACGAAAACAAGCGACAGTCACAGCTGCAGTGCTTTCGACCAGGATTGATCTTGGGCAACAAACTATTGATTAATAATTGATTATCGAGTTAACTACAGAAGATAAATTTAAAGTAACACTTCTGTGGGAAAACTCATCGAAAGGTATCAACATCTGTGCAGAAACATAATATTTAATCGATATAAATTTCAGTCACGAATGTCAATATGGAAAAGCATACCATCGTATATATATATATATATATATATATATATATATATAACTGTCTTAATATCGTATTTTAATACTAATTTTGTTCTAGTTTGTTTCTAATTATAGTTTTATTCTAGTTTGTTTCTTATGTAATATTTTAATTCTAGTTTTATTTTGAAAGGATATAGAGAACATACCAGTCGAACGGCTGTTTGGTTTCAAGTTCACTATAGTTAAATTTCTTTCAACTTCAGTACAGAATAGGATCGCGCATGATGTCTCATTGAAGTGAAAGTAGCCGAATGTAATTAAATAAAACAATATAAATTCAGAAGAAAATTTCCCCTGATTACTTTTATCTGTTTCAGTCATTGGACTGTGGCCACGCTGTGCATTGTCTCGAAGGGTTTGGTCGAACGACTCGACCCCAGTACTTATATTTCTAAGTTCGGTATTTATTCTATTGGTCTTTATTCCCGAGTTGCTAAGTTATGAAGCCAACACAGATTCTCAAATAGTGAAGAACAAATACAAACACAATGACGCACGCACACACACACACACACACACACACACACACACACACATACACACACACACACATACACGCACACACACACACACACACATTCACACACACAATGTTTTTTTTTTTGTTTTTCAATTTCCGTCTCCCAAATCCACTCACAAAGCTTTGGTTGGCCCAAGCTATAGGCGAAGACGCTTTCTCAAGGTGCCACACAGTGAGGCTGAATGTGGAATCATTCTTTTGGAAACAAACTTCTTACCACGCAGCCACGCTCGTGAATTAAATTTTTGTAGGATTTTTCAGAAAAAGAATGCCATAAAAGTCTCCTTTTACTTATAACAGCTGAGCATAATGACTGAAAGTATTAAAATATTTTGTAGATATTTTTCTGGCAAACAGAATTTTAATTTTCTTGGCTAGGAACCAAACGAGATATACATAATCGAATCTGTCTTTTATAGCAAGCAAAGGTTAATGTAATTGGTGTCCTATAAGTATTTTTCTGTTATCAATTGTCTATCAGAAGGTGATGAGTAGGCAGAATTGATACTGCGCATGACAAAAAATGCAGAGCGGCATTTCTTCGTTGTCAATTCAAATACCGGTGCGGTTTGACATTGTCTTTCACCCATTCGGGGTCGATAAAATAAGTACCATAAGTACCATTTGAGCACTGGAATCGATGCAATCGATTTACTCACCGTCCTCCCAAATTTGCTGGACTTGTGACAAAATTTAAAACCATTACTAATTATCAAGTTGGCAGAATCGTTAGTACGTTGGACAAAATGTATAGCGGCATTTCGTCCGCTATCATATTATGAGTTCAAATTCCACTGAGGTCGAATTTGGCAGTCATCATTTTCAGGTCAGTAAAATAAGTAAGTCAAGTACTGGGATCGATGTAATCTACTCTACCCTTCCTTCAAAAATTACTGACCTTGTATCCAAATTTAAAATTATTATAAATTATCTATAAGTCGGAGAGCTGGCAGAATCGTTAGCACGCTGGATGAAATTTTTAATAGCATTTCTTCTGGTTTTACGTTCTAAGTTCAAATTCTGTCGAGGTTGACTTTGCCTTTCGTCGTTTCGGAGTCGATGAAATAAGAACCAGTTGAGCACTGGGATCAATGTGATCGACTAGTTGCTCCTCCAAAATTTCAGGCTTCGTGTCTATAGTAGGAAGGGTTATTACATTTATTATAAAGGCCGACTTCATAAATTTCTGGCAGAATCGTTTGCACGCCGGACAAAACGCTAGGCAGCAGTTCTTCCTGTTGTAGAAAGGTTTGGTAATTGTCGATATTATGTGAAATATTCTGGAGAATATAGATGTGTTATCCACCAGTGTTTTCCTTTGTAATGTTTGTAATGTCTTGGCAGATTGTCTTATAAGTATTGCCAAAGTAAGTTAAGAGTAATGAAGATTGCAATTGAATCGATATATCTAAATTTTAAACAATATTTAGATTCTCTTCGACAAACAAAATGTTAGAGAAAGAAATTCACAAAATAAAACAATGATCGACATACAATATTCTAACAAACTAATAAATCAAGCAAATAGAACAATAAAGCAAAAAATAAATAAATAAATAAATAAATGAATAAATAAAATAAGTAAATAAAACAGTGCAATAAAGACATCTAATACCATAAAAGAGTAATATCACAGTTGTGACAGTTGTATATGAGCGAAACCCGGTGATGTGACTTGGAGCTAGATAAACAGAATAGATAAGAAAGAGGATTATATGTCGCATCCGCTGTTTGTGCCTCTAACTAGATTTCTGAACTACATGCTTAACTGTCCAGAAAAGGCTACAAAATCTAATTTCTCTCTC
>NC_068981.1:124467555-124472919 GCF_001194135.2 Octopus bimaculoides
GAGGAGAAATATGTTTGTGGGTTATTGACATCACGCCCTGGAGGAATGAATAAAATGACAGAAGAATATCATCAAATTTATACAAAACTGTTTGATTAAATATTCTTTTTCCTTTCCTTTCTTTCTTTCCTCTTTTTTTTCTGTCTTTTTTTTCTATTTTTCTCATTTCGTTTGTTATAAAATTGAAACTTAAAAACTGATGATGTCATTCCATCAACGTGTGGACGTTGGTTGCTCTCGTTCATACTTTAAATTTAAATTTCTATAATTTTGATTTTTTATCACCTCTTATTTTGAACTTGACAACGACAGACTTACTTTCGAAATATCGTTCAACCAATAAAATATCTATTACAATCGAATCGCGCTCTTCGTCTTGACAGTTTACCTTTGTAAAGAGTTATGTCAATCCTTTTCAAAATATTATTATTATTATTATTATTATTATTATTATTATTATTATTATTATTATTATTATTATTATTATTATTATTATTATATTTGTATATTTATTTAATATCCTTATCATTGCTCCTATCATTTCCATACTTACTTATTTTACGATTTTAACATCACCATCATCGTCATCATCATCATCATTATCCTCATCATCATCATCATCAGCAGCACTATTATTCATTCTTTAAACCCAAGTTTTGTAGGAACTCCTGGACTTTTGCATGTGTAGCGGACTTGCTACCTGTAGCCGACGGAACGTCGCTTTTTGTTCTCTTCCACTACATAGTACTTTCTTTGTAATTCTAGCTGTGCCAAGGAGGCAAACTCTTTGCAAAAGTTCTACTAGATACTCTATTCTCATTTTCTTTATGTTCGTATCAATAGCTTTTTATACTACCCCTAAAGCTCCAACAATAATCAGTACTATCTTCCTCTTTTTCGTCTTCCACAGTTGTGCTATCTCGTATTTAAGATGGTTGTACACTTTCACTTTCTTCTCACTTTCCTTCTATGGTCATGCAACTTCAATTACAGAACACAGGTGATTTACTCTGTCCACCACCTCTAAGTCCTGTTTGTTGTGTTCAAGTACCTGGTCCATTTGAATAAGGGAATCCCACAAGATTTTGCAAGTCTCCGACTCAGTCACTCTCTTTGGTTCGTGGTTGAACCATGCCTTAACCTCTTTCTAACCGCCACTTTTCACATAGTTTGCAACAGCAGAACTTTTGCTGCCTCATCATGTCGCCACAACATATGCTGCTATTTGGTAGATCTAGAACATTCATTAACAATATGGGCCATATTTTCATCTAATCCATTACATATTCACCACAAGGGAGACATTTAGGAGGCAGTTTGTAGCCAAAGTCTATCCTAACGGTGCAAATAGAGGGCTTTCATTCTCCTTTTTAAGCGCTCATTTCTCTACCCAGTCCCACCTATGATGTCTAGCAACTTCAGCTGAATTTCACAAGATGGTTTGTGTAACCGCTTGTTGAGTAGTACTTCTTCATGACCTTGTACGTCTTGCTTTGTTTTCTCCTTTTCCCTGCTTTTCTCCTCTTCTCTTACCACTACAAGTTTTGTCTCCTCGCTTTGGGTTTGATATCACAGTAAGTTCTCGTGTTCAGTATCCCCGCAGTCTTCCACATTTATCAGTTCCCTTCCTCCTTTTGTTCTCTTCATGTATAGACGATCAATATCTGCATGTGGATGATGGGCGCCACGCACGGTTAGAAGCTTTTTCTTGTTTTCCTGTTCAATCCTCTTAGCTAATCCTTTGTCCACTTCAAAGCTCCAGCATGCGCATAAGTGCAATTCTGTTAAATATTCATGCTGATTACGAGGCAGATATATGCAGTTTAACTAAAGCTTGTATCATATGTACGACGATATATTTTTTCTGTTTATGGGGGAAATGGAAAATAAGACTAAATATTTATTTTACGAGTGCTGTGTAGTACGTCTATAAAATTGTGCATAAAGTATATAAAATATATATATAAAGTGCATTAAGTAATCATTGTATTCCAATTGCTTTCACTTTTCTATGAGAAGCAATTGAGCGAATATGTTTCCATACAGACACAACACAGGTTACACTTTCAGGTTATTTAGATAAAGTCTACCATTAATTCTGTGAAATATTCACGGGTCCTGCTATTATCTATAAATGTAGTCATCCAAAAAATATAGAACACAGATATTAAATTCGATACACACATAAAGTCTATGTACACACACACCTTCTCATCCAAATACGCATGAATGCATAAGCAATGTGTGTGTGTGTTACACACACACACACACACACACATATATATACATAGAGAGAGAGGATGAGAGAGACAAAGGGAGAGAAAACTACTTGCTTGTGTTGTGTTTGAATATTAGTATTGCGACTTATGATCAATGATGTAGCTGCTACTGATGTAATTGTCATTAGTCGTTGTTGTTGTAATTGGTGTTCTTTAGTTCAGTCCTTGTTAAGCATAAATAAATGATGAAAGATATTTCAATTATGTACCATCACGCCCTTTTTGCCTATTAAAGACTAGATTGGTTAAAAGATTCGCTCCCTTTTTTATGACAGTAGAGTATTGCTTTGAGGGACTTCAGCAGCTATTTTTTGCTGGCTGAGTGACAACGCTGAGGCTCCCTTGATGGTATGATGATATGAGGTTGAATGGAAATGGGCTTTATTCCTTGTGGTACCAGTGGAAATAGTAATTTGTGTTTCGCAGTGGATTTGGTGAAAAGAGGCGCCTCCACAAATTGTAGTGTCGATGGTGAAGAAGTCACTGAAGGGTGAATTTTGTCAGGTGTGGCGGCATTGATAACCATATCGAGTGTCATTGTCCTAATAGTAGTTGCGTGTGAATATATTTTATTTTTTACTTGTTTCAGTCAGTCAGACTGCAGCCATGCTGGGGCACCGCCTAGAAGAAATTGTAGTCGAAGCAATCGACCCCAGTACTATTTTTATTCCTTTTTTAAAGCCTTGTACTTATTCTATTGATTTCTTTTGCCGAATATCTCAACTACGGGGACGTAAACACACGAACACTGGTTGTCAAGCGGTAGCGGGGAACAAACACAGACCTAAAAGACACACACACACACACACACACACACACACACACACACACACACACACACACACACACACACACACACACACACACACACACACACATATATATATATATATATATATATAAACAACATGCTTCCTTCAGTTTCTATCTCCAAAATCTACTAACAAACCGAGTTGTACTCATCTACAGACATTCGATTCTTTCAGGCATGTTGTTAACTCATCCTTTGGGGTGATTGGCAGGGTGTGTTTGAAATCACCAGAGATCAAAATTGTAACTCTACCCATATTGCAAGTGACACCTCTGAGATCTTGTAAGACGCGATCTCTTGTAGCTAGTCTTTGAGAAGTCATGCTCTGTCCTCATACTATCAGCGTGTCCATCTTTAGAACCTCTACATGTCCAGATCTGTTCCCACCATTGCACAAAGGACAGTCATTGTGGTCAAGGTTGACTGATAGCTTAAAAGTAGAATGGACCATTCCGTGTGCAAAGTTCCAGTAGTTTCAGAAGCATTATTTGCAATATGGGTAGAATTTCAATTTTGAGGAATAAAAAAATGTACTGGGTTCGATTCCTTCGACTAAAATTTCTTGCCAGGATTAAATCGATCAAATAAGTTCTGCCTACTCCCGTAGAAGCATCAAGAAAAACTATTCCGCCCAAGTTAAATGTCACAAAGTGTTTTGATGCTTGTATGAGATTATTTCACTCCCCGCTTTGTGTTTTTCTTTTATCTTGAACCAAGATTGATTTATTTGGGTAAACAAAGAGTCCTAACAATTAAGTGCCATAATAGGTTACCTGAACAATCCCATGATATGACTGAGGGATGCAGCTGCAGTTTCACTGGAGCTGGCAGGCTACAATATTCAAGACCCTTACCAGCCGTAGCTGAATCCCTCAGTCTAGTTTGCAGAGGGCAGAGGTAAACTCTAGATTTTTTTTTTTTAGTTTTACTCTTTTTGTGTACAATACGATATATCTTGTATCGACCTGTCATGGTGGTTATGCTGAGGATTGAATGATTAAGAGACGCATAATATTTTAGCAAAAATGTTTTTCATTTAGCTTGGAAAATGTGAGATTGCAGTCGCTTCCAACATAATTTTCCAGTTTGCATCATCTTCCAGAAGGCATCTTCACCGACAAGCTTTTCAGTGTGTTGCACAGACATATCAGTCAACTATTTTAAGGCCCTAGAATTAGTTTAGGCCACGAATATTGTGAAGTAGTTGCCAGAGATTTACATAAATTATTAGAATTCATCATTTCAAAATTATATCTACAAACAGTTTGTGCTTTTCTACCATCATTATGGTCATCGTCATTGTCATCATCATCATCATCATTTTAACATTCACTTTCCGTGCCTTCATGAGTCGGACAAAGTTTATTGAGGAAGATTTTTTATGGTCGGTTGCGCTTCCTGTCACCAGCCCTTACCTGTTTCCAAGGTAATATTTCCTCATGACCAGATATATAGCCGCAGAATACTGGAAATGAACGACACTGCTTGATAGACAGCGACACTCATTTACAACTCTCAAAACAAGGACGCACGAACACACTGTCGCTCTCTTTCTCACACACCTATACATACACACATATACACATATATGATACAAACCAGAAGATATTCTTTTGGAATCCATAATTGTCATTAGAAGATATACTGGGCAAATTACCCTTACAAGGCGGAAAAAATTTGTCAACAAACAACCATGAGATTCGAACTCATATCTCCCAATACTCCCGTTTAATGCTTCACCATTAAGCTAAATTGCCCGTTGGAATATTCATCCGCCTATTAGGCGCTTAAATAGCGGCAATTATGCGTCCGAAAAATATATCTTGTTTGCATCGTACAATACACATTTCAACGCTTTTAATAAAACAAATGTTAGTTTGTTAATTTTTATACGCATGTGTTGTTCAATAAGCAATTTAAGCGTCTAATCGGCGGATGAATTTGTTGATAAAATAAGTAAATAAGTACTAGTCGAGCACTGGGGCCGATGTAATCGACTTATTAAATTCCTAAATTCACTACTTCCTAAATTCAGTAAGTTTATTTAAACGTTCCGAGAGTCCAAAAAGTTTCTACGCATTTTGAAGAGATGAAATGTTGGACAACACTGAACTCACATTGCAGCGTAATCAGTTGTAAAAAACCATAGGTACAACAGAGGTTGAACAACCAGAAACCAACGACACTTCAGGATTTTATGCGAGTATACGTGTCTGTGTGTGTGCATGTATGTATATTCATATGTGTGTGGGTTCATATATATATATATATATA
>NC_068981.1:124474284-124476133 GCF_001194135.2 Octopus bimaculoides
TGAATATATTCTTAAGCCCACCATTTCGTCAATCGCACAAGCTTCCAAGCTTCACCACTAATTCAGTTCTCAACTAAATTGCAAACTGTTGACAGTTTTGAAGAGGACACCTCCTCCTCAGCTACACCTTGGTATAAATAGTTTGAGATTTGGTTCAGTAGAAAGAAAGTTACATCAAAATATGTGGGCAGTAAGGCAGGTATTCATCTTCAATTAACATAAATTTTTAAATTTTGAAATAAAGTATACTTTTCTTAGGCTTAAATGATAGAAAAATGCATGAAGAATTCAGAATCGTTAGTCGCATTCAACAAAAATTAGTAGAAAAGGAGTTATGAGGTAAAATGTCATGAAATTTAAAGTGAGGAAGTGAGTAACGCTCCAGGCAATAAGAATATATTTCTAAAATGAATGTTTACATTCTAAGTCGGTGAGCTGGTAAAAATGTTAACCCGCTGGACGTATTGCTTATTGGTATTTCCTCTGTCTTTTTGTTCAAATTCCGCTGAGGTCGACTTTGCCTTTTATTCATTTCAGACTTATTCAATTTGACGTACAGATTATCTAAAAATTTTGTTTTAACTAAACACTTCGAAATTTCCGATACTGGTAGAATGTGTCACATAGAACAGGGTTTACTCTTCATGTTTTTGACAAGATTTTGTATTTTAGAAGTTAATTCGTCAGAAGTTACAGAGTGACATTGGACAAATTCGTGTTTGATAAGCGCCAATACACGAAACTCTCAGCTTTTGACTTATTCTCTAACTTCTGCCGATGATATATATATGCATATTACATATATGTTTAAAAAAATTTCATCATGGAATCGAACCAATGAAAGAGCCTCTACCTGGTCGCTCGACACGCTAAAAATAGCAGCCAATGTATCCCCTTGCCTAAATCACACGCCCATTGTACGTAATGTCCTAGATTATCCCTAAAAAGACGGTTTGCTGAAGTCTGGAATGTCTTTTATGATAGGTTTGCAGCATTAGGGTTGATTTGAGGCTAAATAACAACATTATGTCCAATTTCTATATTTTTTGCGTGGAATCAAGTACCCTGACCTCCTAATATGCTGCAAATCCCTTGTTCGGAAAAAATGGGGGGGGGGGCGATGGAGGAACCCCCCTCCCATCCCGGAATCATTGGAATTTTTTTCGTTGAATGAATTCCTGTGACCTCCTAATATTGCCAAATTAGGTTCCTTAAGGTGAGCCTAGTAACTGATGGCTTTGGGGTCTTGTTGTTTGCAACTTTTGGTGAGCCATGGTGCAACCAACAACATGGGAAAAATCCCTGCCATTAATTTGGTGTGGATGGGTAATATCAAATAATTCAATCACAACATATATCTATATTAAACATGAACAAAATTTAAATATTAGCATCACTTACATGGAAAAATTGAAATATTATCTTACAGTATTTTATATGGTAAAATCTTAAATTATTAATTGACACATTATTAATTATCTTATAACAGCAATGCCTGGAAAAATTATGGATTACATGGAAAAATGCGAGCTTGAAAAGTAATATTCTTAAGATTATAAACCTGGAAAAGTACAGGACAAGTTATTACACCTGGAAAAGTATAGGACAAGCTATTACTTCAAGTAAAGTAAAGAATAAGAAACTTTTTACTTAAAATATTGCAGCTAAAATTAAAATTTGAATATTACAAATTATTTTATTATAGTTTACAAATAACAGTATACTTATTTAAGTAGAATTTGGCTAATTTACTACCTTAATTACAGAAAAAAGTGACTAATTAGACAAACTTACAAATTAGCTGAACAATTTTTGTACAATAAATTTAGAAGATGAGAACTGTAAAGAG
>NC_068981.1:124476276-124479613 GCF_001194135.2 Octopus bimaculoides
TATAGGAACAAACGAAAGAAAGTAGTGATCAGATCAACACCTTTGATAAGAGTTACATTTATTTTCAATAACAATTTGACCCGAGACCACATCTTTACAAAACATGCTTGTTAACACACCCATGACTTCGACTTAAACAGCCGTATCTACACCCTGTTTTCTTTGAGAGGTAATAAAAATATGATTACAATCACGGTTTGATTTGAGCTGTTAAGAAGTTACTTTCGAATGAAATTGTTTGTATTTCTACTGCATTTGAAAATATTGAAATTGCAGGTCTCAGTAAAATAACTAAATTCGTTATATGTAGTATATATTAAGCTTGTTGTTGGAGTCTAACCTAAGGTTCTCATTAAATTCTTCAATTTTCTTTTTAAAAAATATGTCTATACTTGTTCTCTACTCATGTGCACGCACACACACACACACACACTCACACACACACACACTCTCTCTCTCTCTCTCTCTCTCTCTCTCTCTCTCTCTCTCTCAACATGCACACACACATAATACACAGATATGCACACACATAAGTGTGTGAGCGTGTGTGCCTGTGCGTGAGTGTGTGTGTGTGTGTTGCACATACTAATAGGGAAGTAATTTAAATGTGAACATAAAAAAAATTTAGGACATACGTGATTAAAATTCGTTATCCACATCGCAAAATCAATGTGTAAGTGCAAACATTCTCACGCACACACAAGCACGCTAGCTTAGCATAAAGTATGTGTGTGTGTGTGTGTGTGTGTGTGTGTGTGTGTGTGTGTGTACCTACAAACACATACACACTGGAGGTACCAGCTGTGGACATTAACTGTATAGAATCTACAATATGTATCGAATATATTTGCTAAAAACAAGCACATAAAAATAACTATATATAAAGAACTATACACAAAACAAGCTACATATACACAAAACTAAGGAGGGATGGGGTAGATTGAGACAATGAAAGATCTAAGAATGTACATAGACAGTCATGTAAGTGGTAACGGCAGGTATGCAGCGCCTGTGCGGCGGCTATGCGGTGGTATGGCGTATACTTACTTCGCACTTTCCAGGTTTTATATGCTTCAAGGACGACTAATGGGGACACTTATTATTAACTATCAAATATCTTTTGCATTTTACTTTTTATCTTGCTTCATTCATTTAACTGCAGCCATGCTGGGAAACCGCGTTGAAGGGTTTTAGTCGAACAAATCGACTCCAGGACTTTTTTAAAGCCTACTCCTTATTCTGCTGGTTTCTTTTTGCCAAAGCGGTGGTGGGGACAAAGATGTACACACACACACACACACACACACACACACACACACACACACACACACAAAGACACATACACAAAGACATACACACTCACACAAACATACACACACACACACAAAGACACATACACAAAGACATACATACTCACACAAACATACACACACACACGCAAAGACATACATATGCACACATATATATGTGTATATACAATGGGCTTCTTTCAGTTTCCGTCTATCAAATTCACTCCCAAGGGCTTTGGTCGACCCGAGGCTACACTAGAAGACACTTGGACAAAGTGTCACGCAGTGGGACTGAACCCGGAACTATGTGGCTGGGAAGCAAGTTTCTTACCACACAGTCACGTCCGCGGCTATTAAGTTTTTAAAATTCCATATATTTTATGTGTGTGTGTGTGTGTACAGGAAGCGTAACGTATTTGAGGACATACCTTTTTGGGGTCATTGCTGCATTTTTTCGCTAACTCTTTATAATCTTTGTTTCAGAAAATAATAATGACTGACCCTCACATCACTCAAGAAATGAAGAGGCATGTTGTTATTGTGGTTATAAAGGCTGAGCATAGCGATTTAGAAGTATCTCGATTTTTAAAAGTTACCAGATCTTTCGTGTACAAAGTTTGCAAGGAGTTAGAGACTGAAGATGGAAGTGTGTCACCAGTATCAAAGCATAAAAAAGCCTTTCTAAACGCTCTGAAATCACCAAAACACTTGAATTTATACAGCAAGTTCAAATTTATACAGCAAGTGTTGGGACCCATACCCATGGCTACATTCAATCTAATCTCATATTACCTTACAAATTCTTCAGCCTTCACAAACTTGCCGAAAGCCATTTCCTACTCTAACTTCCAGTATTTCAAGCCGAATGTTGAGTCATACTTACTGTAAGTATACTAGTATAATAGTATGAATAATTTATAATTATGTGTTTATGTGTGTGTGTGTGTGTGTGTGTGTGTGTAACACAGGAATGGTGTGTGTGTGTAACACATTCCTGTAACACAGGAATTGATTGCTGAAAATTTTCATGATCACATAACCCCTAAAATTTGGCTTTCCTAATTCCCCAGATTTCAATCCATTGGTCTATTACATGTGGAGCGTTGTTGAGAGAAAGGTCAATGAACACACCCACAACACCAAAGATTCTTAGAACGCTGCCATTGTCAGAGTAATGTCCAAAATCAACCAGGTCCACTTGATTCGAGCATGTAGATGATTAAGATCTCATAGAAGCAGCTGAAATTTAGATCTCATAGAATAATCAAGGCCATTGATTACAATCTCAGAAAGTTCCTGAGTTCAATTGCAAAAGGTCTCCATGTGTCAGAAGCAACAGTCAGAAATGTTGTCCACGAAGACAACAAACGAGAAAATATTCGACCAAGATCAAAAAGTTAACAGAAGAAATGACAGATGGTTATGTGCAGACCCTTCTGAAGTTCTAAGCGTTATACATACAAAATTTCCTGCAACTGTCATGGTCTTAGGGATTGTCAGCAATGAAGGTCATGTGATACCTCCTTACTTCTTTCCACAAGGCCTTAGAGTTAACTCTGCCGCCTACATTGGGGTCTTGGAAACAATTGTTAAACCCTGGATAGAAAGTGTATGCAATGGAAGGCCATATGTGTTTCAGTAAGACTCTGCACTATCACACATGACTCTAGTTACACAGGAATGGATTGCTGAAAATTTTCATGATCACATAACCGCTAACATTTGGCTTCCTAATTCTCCAGATTTCAATCCATTGGACTATTAGATGTCGAGCGTTGTTGAGAGAACACGCCAATAACACCAAAGATTCATTGAAAGCTGCCATAGTCAGAGTAATGTACAAAATGAACAAGGACCACTTGATTCGAGCATGTAGATGATTTAGATCTCATAGAAGCAGTTGTTGAAGCTGAAGGTGGCTTTATTGAATAACATAAAGGTTTATTTTTAATCTCAGAATTTTATGATAAATAAGGTCATTATCTATTATTACATATCTATTTTTTTATAGACATAAATTTGTTCTCAAATATCTTACGCACCCTGTA
>NC_068981.1:124480273-124482763 GCF_001194135.2 Octopus bimaculoides
AATAGGCCCACTCATTTATATACATGTTAGTTATCAACTCAATCTCGATTATGACGTCATTTCAAAGATAACTTATGCGTGAGCATATTTCAAGTGCATAAGGCTCGCGAGGTACCAAATCCACTTTTTGAATGTTGCAAAGTTTACCAGTGTCATAAATACATGAGATAAATACATGAGACGACAGCATTTTCAAGTATCTTTTAGTTTTCCCATGCTCCATAGTACCCAGCATAATTGAGAGAATGTGTTTTCAAGTTGACAGTAAAGTTCTACTCCTTAACCACAGTACTTTGCCATGTTCCTATCGGTTGCCAAATGCCTTTAGAGCTACTACTACCCAGAGAAAAGCAGAATTTGTAGTAAGGGTTTATCTCCAAATTCCCTAGATCCGCTGTGTTCAGTCAGAAACAGGGCTACCTCGAGAAGGATGTGATCTTGGAAATTATGTACAGCAGTTCTTGCTGTGGAGACGTTAGGAGCCCTTTCTTCAAGTCACACATGACACCCCCGCCTCCCAACGTTCAGGTGGGGTTAAGTCTACCTAACCATCAGACTACTACTTATTTTATGAAGGATGAGAGGCAAAACTGACCACAGTGGAATTTGATCGTAGTCGTGATCTTTGTTGCAGACTGCTCTACAAGTTTACTTCACTTCTTATGTTGCACTTGTAATATTTTTGTCATAAAGGCGGTGAGCTGGCAGAAAAGTTAGCACGCCGGGGAAAATGCTTAGTAGCATTTCGTCCGTCTTCACGTTCTGAGTACAAATTCTGCTGAGTTGATTTTGCAGACGTGGGCAACTACTAGTTTATCTCAGAACACTGTTGTCTAGGCGTACGCGTACGTATGTGTGTGTGTGTGTGTGTGTGTGTGCGTGTATGCATACACACACACACATATATCTATACATATATAAGAGAGAGAGAGAGGCCATATGTGTGTGTGTGTGTGTATTATTTTTCTTTTATTCTTTTGCTGGTTTCAGCCAGAGGCTGGGGCCATGCTGGAGCACCACCTTTCAGTGTTTTGGGGTCTCCTTTCGGTGCTGTTTTTGGTGAACAAGCGAGCTGGAAGAAGCTGCACTTCGCTGCGCCTCTTACCACGACGTAGGCTCATCTGGGATTTTAGACAGAAATTTGTCCAGGTGCTTTTTGAACGTTTCAACATCTGATCCTTGCAGATTTCTTAGGTTCGTTGTGGTCCCTGAAACTCAAACTGTTGCAATAATGGGTCTTTATCTGAAATGAAACAGACGGTATCTTTGGCATTATGCAATGCCATCCAGTGGTTGGTATAGCCTTTAATTCCAGAGTTGGGAGCGAGACCATCCAGGATCTTCCATATGTATATCACTGGATACCTTTCTCGCCTACTCTCCATGAGTTTGTGTGTGTGTGCGTGCGTGCGTGCGTGCTTGCGTACGTAGTGTGTGCTTGCGTGTGCGTGTGTGTGTGTGTGTGTGTGCATGTTTGTGTGGGTGGGTCTATGAGTGTATGTATTTGTGTGTGTGTGTGCGCGTGTGTGTGTGCGTGTGTGAGTGTGTGTGTGTGTGTGGGGGTGCTGATATCACGATCATGATATCGTGTTTTGAATGCTTGGACTGGTTGGTGCTTTGTGTTCTTCATCGCATGTCACTCTGCTATCACTTCGACACTTGACCTATATTGCAACGTGCATCTGTTCAGGTAATGTCGATTTGATTTATTTGATCACAATAAACAAATCTGCACAGGTTGTTCAACAAGAAATTGCAGAACTGTCTTTCTCGGACTACGAGAGACTACGACCATATGAATATACATATATATTTACATACATACATACATTACAATGTTTCACCAAAAAGGAGAATTATACTTGTCACAAAATGTGAGTAGGGTGTTAAAAAGCACCTACATTGCTATAAATAAGAGCTAAAATGCTCTGATGCTGTAGTTAACGCACATGAATAAAAACATATACATTAACCGGGCCCATAATTGTCGGAAAAATGGCAACGAGAATTCTAAAGACTGATGTCAGTTTCGGCAATTTCCGTTGCCATCATCAGTCAAGCTAGCTCGGTGTTCGGCTTTATATATATACATGTGTGTGTGTGTGTGTGTGTGTACATGTATGTGTGTGTGTATACATAAGTGAGTGCATATATATATATATATCGTATATGTATATGTATATATATATATATATATATATATATATATATATTTTTATTTATGTGTTTCAGCCAAGTGGCTGAGGTCCTCTGAAACCGAGGCTGCTGCAGTATCTCGTTCTTATGTGAGATGCAGTGGACGGTACCTTTGGCATCATGCAGTGGCGACTCGTGCAGGCATTCCTGTAGTACTTGATGCCAAAGTTTGGCACCAATCCTTCCAGTATTTTCCATATGTATATTATTACATATCTCTCCCGCCTGCGCTCCAGGGAGTAGAGACCTAGTGCCTTCAGTCGCTCCCTGTAGTTCATCTGTTGGACTGTGGCG
>NC_068981.1:124485247-124485746 GCF_001194135.2 Octopus bimaculoides
ATATGTATGTATGTATGTATGTATATATATGTATGTATGTGTATATATATATATATATATATATACACACACATGTATATGTATATGCATATGTGTTGCGTCAGTGTGCGTGTGTGCATCAATGTATATTTATGAAGTATGATTCTGTTGTGACTATGTCCTGTTTCTTATGCAATGTTTTCTTTATGTAAAACTGTAATGTGATATAGACTAGCTATTTCTAACTGCTCGAAGAACCGTGTACATGCATGCATGCATACATACATACGTACATACATACATACATACATACATACATACATACATACATACATACATACAGGTGTGGCTGTGTGGTAAGAGGCTTGCTTCCTAACCACATGGTTCGATGTTCAGTCTCATTTCGTGGTACCTTGGACAAGTGTCTTCTGCTATAGCCTCGGGCCGACCAAAGCTTTGTGAGTGTATTTGGTAGACGGAAACCAATTGGAACTATATATATATATATATATGTATATAT
>NC_068981.1:124488702-124490535 GCF_001194135.2 Octopus bimaculoides
ACACACACACACACACACACACACACACACATATATATATATATATATATACGTTGAGCTGTAAAGCAATAGAACAACATTCTACGTATGTGAGCTCCGCATTGAGCTCCTCAGGAAGTGCTCGCTTTCTGACTATCTCCCATAAAACCCCCAAACAGCTGGACTACCGTACCTTAAAGAGGAACTGTGTGTGTGACATGTTCAACGTATCCAATATATAAAAAAAACGTAATTAAAAAGACTGCATTGTTATGCTTCACAACAACTTCAGAATGGCACTAATGGTGTATTGAAATGCAACTTTTCTTCGATTCACTACCAATACATCACAACGCACTTCGAAGGCTATACGTTTGCAATCCAAGGGAAGCATATTGCGACAAAATACCCAGTAAACAATAGAGACAATGAAGCCCATGTAACTCCAGGTCGGAACCGAAAACGTTAACCTATGTCACTTTCCTCTGGAAGATATCACACATGTAATCAGCAGCTACCCCAAAATATCACCAAAGTATTACTTCCCCATACTACTCGACTTTATCGCTAAAACAATATCATAATACCATTTAAGAAAGAATTGTTTGGTCTAAACGTAGAGAATCTCTTTGTTATTGAACGCACACATGAGCATCAACACAAGGAACATAGGCGAAATATTTCTACCAAATCTACTGTACTGCAAACATAACAAGCCAGATAAAGTTGTTTGGACGGATAAATACGGACAACTGCTTCGAAATCTTCAGCTTCTGTACCCAGATTATAAATTCACATTAGTATATTTGATTTTTCTAGTAGATGGCTGAGTGACTATGTGGAAAAAAGCTATGGATTTCAGAAGGAATCAACTAGGTAATACGTGCATTACAAATACAATCATTAAACCGAATAGTAAAAATATGCAAGCCTTTTTATCAATTTCAACTAGTCAGATTGTTTTTATTATTTATATTCAAACGACGAAGCTTTGTATATCTGTTAAAAACCGCTCCTTTCTTACAGGAAGCTTTCAAATGATTGAAAGAAATAGAACATATACATATGCATATATACATATACACATATATACATTTACACATATACATGCATATATATATATATATACACACCCACGCATCCGCACATATAGTGTACATAGATATACTCATAGTTATATGTATGTATATAGATGCTCTGTGTGTGTGCGTGCATACATCATAAGGATTCGATGGAAGTACTACCAATGAAGAGGTTCTGCTCCGTGTTGGACAGCACCAGGCTGGACTACTCCGCGTTAAAACCACCATCTCTGCTGGTTGGGACACATCATACGTATGCCTCAAACGCGCCTTCCTCGTCAACTCCTTTTTTGCGGAGTTGGCCTCGGGTACCAGACTACATGAAGCCTCTATTGGACCAAATTGCTGGGAGACAATCGCCAAGATCGCTCAAAGTGGCAGTATGTCATCGTTAAAAGAACAGACCTGATAGACGTCAAAAGGCAGATTGCAAACGTCGAAGGGGCAAAGAATGAGTCCCACTTCCTCGTCCTCCACCAGTGCGCCCCTGCGATCGCTCTTGGCCTGAACAGTCATATCAGGCACCCTTCGCACCCATCAAAATGACGAAGTTCAATCACTGGCTAAGATTTACTATTCCGACAACGATGCATCTCTCTCTCTCTCTCTCACACACACACACACACACACACTCTCTCTCTCTCTCTCTCTCTCTCTCTCTCTCTCTCTTTCACTCACTATCTCTCTCTGTATATACATACATACATACATACATACATATATATGTATATATATATATATGTGTGTGTATGTATGTATATATTGGCTAAAC
>NC_068981.1:124490661-124494219 GCF_001194135.2 Octopus bimaculoides
ATATATATATATATAAGTATAGTCGTCACTAAGGTGACTAAGGGTGCTAGTCAGCACCAACATTGCAAGAAATAAGAGTCAAAACAATTCTTAGCCACGAGCAAGCACTTATCTAATGATTGACAAGGGAAACAAGCCCTTGATTCTATGGTAGTTTTTTTATAAACTGACGAGTTAAGTTTTAACCCTCGGCCACCGAGTATGAGTCATTGATGAGAATTAATCAAATACAAAATCATCGATGATCTGGCTTTGTCTCGCTTGCTGTCAGTCATTACAAAAGTGCTTCCCCGTAACTAAGAGCCTTTTTGAGAGGAGAATATGTTGAATATAATCATAATTAACTGATCCTCCTGTATTTTCTTTTACTCAGAGCTAGGAACTTTTCAGCTCCTTCTCGTATATATACGTACATACATACATACAGATGTGTGTGTGTGAATATGCATATACACATAAACACACGCATATAGTGGGAGTGATGTACAGTATTTTGACAGACTAAGCAAAGTTAGATACATGCGCCTACTTTTAATATTCTGATCAATGTTCTTATTCTGACACCAGAAAAATACCATTTCAGAAGGCATATTGTTAAAAATATTTTTGCCATGATCATCCCCACTTCTTTTGTAATAATGGTAACATTGACTAAAATGTCGTTCCTGTTTTGGGGTTGTAGGGTTGTTGGGCTGAAGGAATTTTGCTGCTCTTTCTCGCAACTCAAATGTTTACGCAGAGGAGTAGCAGTAGTGATTCCGTTTACATTGTATCTACGAATGGTTTGAGAATATAATAGATATAATGGAAATGGGTGGTATTTATTGTGGTAGCTGTTGCAGTTATGACAGTGTTTAATAGTGGGTGTGGTCATAATTCTATCGCAGATGTGGAATAATGTGGTAATAAATCAAATTTAAGTAGTATTATAATAATATGGGCGGCGTTTTTTTTTTCTTTTTTTTTTCAAAATAGTGCCAGTAATAATGATTGATTACGTTTAATTGTAGGCGTAGTTATAGTAGTTGGGCAGTGACTAGCCAATCTTTGGCGATCAGGACAGAATAAATGCGTCGCTGAATTTGTTTTGACTCCCAGCGCCTTGAGTTCAAATCTGACCGAATCAAATTTGCCTTTTATCTTTTCCGAGTTAATAAAAAGAAAAAAGGGGTATTAATCTAGGCCGTTGGATTAGTACAAAAATTAGAGCTGTGGATCTGTAGAACTATTTTTTATCTCGGCGCCCTCTTTCACGGAATGGCTTCTCGGCAGTGCCCCGATATGAGTTAAGCGTGTGTATTGTGATCTTGTGCTTGTATTGCTCGTCACCCCACAACTGCTCGACAAGCAGTGTTTGTTTCGTTTATATCTTCGTAACCTAGTGGTTCGGCAAAACAGACCAATAGAATAAGTGTTTGACTTTAAAATGTATATGTAAAAAAAAAAACAAACAAACAAAAAACGTAAGTACTGGGGTCAATTTGTTCAGTGAAACCCGTCAAGGCAGTGCCCCAGTATGATCGCAATTCAATGACTGAAAAAAAACAAAAAAAAAAAACGATAAAGAAATAAAAGATAAATGAATCTAATTTTATGCAGTGGTTTGTCCCTATTTTCTTGTATAATCCCTACGCGCATCTGCATGAACTAGAGCACCCTTCTTAAATTTTTATGGAAATTATGAAAAAACAAAGTGAGGACTTATACAAAACTAACTTATATTGGATCTTGGTGCGTCAAGTCATGTTTCTACTTGCAAGTAATACAATATGCTATTCATATTTTAATCCCAACAAAGATTTGTTTCCTTGTAAAAACATTTTAAATACCGTTATTGTACTTAGTTTGCAGTGGGTATGACTTTAAACTGCATTCGATAGTGGATCCTGGTTTGAGAGTTTTGAGGGGTTTGGAACCACTTCTTAACCACTTAGTGTTCCCAGGTCTACTCAAACTCGGAGTAGTAGCTCCTCTCGAATGCATATCAAGGAGTGAAATACACTCAGGCGATCCTGTGCCCTCTTTGAAAACCTTTCCAATAACTCTAGGATGAGAAGAGCTCCCCAGCATTGTAAGACAATTCCCCTTGGAGAAGGTCACTCTATTGTAAAACCTATAGGATGCTGATCATCGCTGCGGTATTAGCCCGCGTGGCCTGATCTCTGTCTAAAAAGTGGAACAAGATTGCTTATGTGCAGGCAAGGAAAAAGAACTCTGCATTGTCAAAGATCAGTTTCCATAGTAACTTGTGAACGTGCCGCTCTTCTTCATGACCTTCGGACATGAAGAAACTGCCATCGTTCTATCCGGTGTTAAATTTTTTTATTTCAAAGAAAAATCATGACCTCTGCTTCTCTTATAGCGTCTCTTTAACACCGCTTATTGTGAGCCCACAACTCACTAAGGGGAGCTGCTTCCTAAGTTAAGGATCTCTGTATTAGAGTGCAACAACAGGAGATGACTTGTGGTATGTTTCGACTCTTTACTTCTCTGGTGGCAACGCCTGCAAATAGCGCCATCTTAGCAGCTTTATAGACTCCCAGGCAAATAATTGCAATTGGCCCTATGGTATTATATAGTTATTGGCAACAAAGCACAGCATATATAGATTACAATTGAGCCCTTTAACCTGGGTGGCCCACGGGCAACTGCTCAGTGTGCCAGTGACTTAAGACGGCAGTGATACTTGTACCAAGCTGTATCGATCTTACAGTGGTAGCATTTCCCTTGGACAACATAGACGGTGTGCAAAAAGGGAAGCATACGTATTAACAAATGACTTTGCCCTGACCTGCTTATAGTGGGGCAGATACAGGGTCCAGATGGGAACTTTGAACGATAGTTATTCTGGTGTCAGTGATTGTATTGGTAGTGGTGTTAGTGGTAGTAGTGAATGGAATTTGTGACGACTAATAATTACAGTGATAAATACAGTGATCATGGTGGGGTGACGATAGTTGTTGTGTGGATGGAGTTAGTGCTAACGGTGAGCTGATGGCATTAAGTCATCTCTCATAGAGCAGGCCGTTTAACGTAAAGCATTCTAGCCATGGTCATCCAGGCACATAACTTTAGCTAACCCTATCCACTGCTTTTCTTTTGAACTGCTTGGGTGTGCCTTGAACATTTTTGCACGTCTCGTTTTCGTTGTCGTCGTCACCGTCATCGTGGTTGTCATCGCCGTCGTTTTCATTGTAGTGGTGGTGGTATCGGTGGTATTGGTGGTAGTGGCAGTGGCGGCAGCTGTATTGGTGGTGAAGGTAATAGTGGTGGAAGTAAAGATTAGTGGTAGGGGTGGTGGTTACAGTGGTGGCGGTTGTAGCGGTGATAGTAGTGGTGATAGGGTGGCGGAGGAGTTAGCAGAGGCGGCGAAGGCGGCGGTGGAAGGGTGACGTGGAAGGGGGTGGCGGGGGAAGGCGGTGGCTGGAAGAAGGCAGTGCCAAAGGAAGGCGGTTGCCAAAAGAGGGCGGTGACCAAAGGAAGGCGCTGGGGTGGTGGTGGCAGTGGTGATGGTGGCGACTGCGGTGGTGGCTGCGCGGTGGTAGTGGTGGTGGCGGC
>NC_068981.1:124495153-124495767 GCF_001194135.2 Octopus bimaculoides
TCTCTCTCTCTCTCTCTCTCTCTCTCTCTCTCTCTCTCTCTCTCTCTCTCTCTCTCTCTCTCTCTCTCTCTCTTTGTGGCTGGATGGTAAGAAGCTTGCTTGCCAACAACATGGTGGTGAAGGTGTTGGCGTTGGTAATGATAGTGGTGGCGGACAGAAGTATGGTGTCGATGGTTGCAGTTGTTCTATATATTTTATTTATTCAGTGGTGCATCACCACTGCCACCACCACCACCACCGACTTCACCGCCTTGTGAGTGAATTTGGTAGTCAGAAACTGAAACAAAGCCCGTCGTGTATATATAATATATGTTTGTGTGTGTTTGTGTATGTATGCGTATGTGTGTGTGTCTGTGTGTGTGTGTGTGTGTGTGTGTGAGTCTGTGTTTGTGTATGGGCGTGTGATTGTGTCTGTGTCTGTTCTTCACTACCAATTTGCCAACCGGTGATGGTGTGTTTACGTTCCTGTAATGTAACGTTTCGGCTAAAGACACCAATAGAAAAAGAACTAAACTAAAAAAAACAAACAAAAAAAACGTCCTAGGTCGATTCATTCAACTAAAGGTGGTGGCCAAATCTGGTTGCAGTCCGATGACTGAAACAAGCAAAAGAAA
>NC_068981.1:124497176-124504471 GCF_001194135.2 Octopus bimaculoides
TATATATATATATATTTATATATATATAAAAGAAAAAAATAGAGTGAAAAAAGTACAAAAGACTTGTGTTATATGGTTAAAAAATAGATTTAAATCGTCATATTAGAAAAATGTCTAAAAATATTTTGTGAGTCATGACATTGTTTCTGGAGAAATAACCGGTTTCGTATTTTCTTTTTAGATTCTCAAATTTATTTGTACCGGTATTGTGTCATCTCTTCGCTATGGTGTGAAGTAGGAGAGTTCCAGGGAGGTAATCAGAGATATTTTCGATATAAGGGAGATAATCAAGTATGTTGGGAATGATTAGGTTGTATTAATTTAACATGATTTGATTTTGACAGAATAGAATGTTAGAAGTAGTTAAGTTTTGCTTTATATTTTTTTCGATGAGGTAAGTTTCCTTATTTAAACATGCTAGAAATGTTTAAGTTTAAGCTTATATTTTTCAATGAAGTAGGCTTCCTTATTTAATCTAACTTGTGTTGTTGTTCCAATGGCATATTGATAAAATGAAAAAATTACAAATTGTGGTAGCAGTTGCTTTGCGCATCTCTCAATGTGTTCACTAAACGGTATCATTCTGTATTCTGGTAATGCAATCTGCGTCTGAGCGATAATCCCATGGACCCTTTGTAGTTTTGGTGACAGCCCGAGCATTTTATAACATAAATCAGGTTTTCTGAAACACAAGTAAAATCAGATTTGATTTTGTATTTTTATCCCTCTTTGGAAAGGAATTCTAATCCTTCTAGAAGGTTTGGGCATGTTACGCAATTTGGTCGACCACATTTTTTCACTTTTGCGTCTGTTATTTTAGAAAATAATTTTGCCTTTGTGAGGATCTCTTTTAGTGATTTCGGTTGTTTGTGGTTTTCAATGATCTTATGTGTGTGCAAAATTTCCTTTAAGTTGGGGTCCTCATGTAACATTGGTAAATTTGGGGTGATGATGGTGAAGGTTTCTTTGTTTCTGGGGTTGTATGTGGATATGTACGGCAGTATTTTCGGGGAAGGTGCGTTGCAGTGTTGAATTTTTCTTAAGGCTTTTATGTCGAGTTGTGTTGCACGTCTGATTCCATCCTCTATGAGTTGAACTGGGTAGTGTCTGTCAATCAGGATGTTTTTGAGTTCTTGCAGTCTAAAGTCTCTGTTATTTTTTCTGACAATATTGTGCATATCTTTTTTGCAAGGTTGAAGGGATGTTTGTTTTGGTGTGTCTCGGGTGGCATGAATTAAATAGTAGATATTGTTTGGCGTCAGTGATTTTGTAAAATATGTCCGTTTCTATTTTTAGGTTTATTTCTTTAATTAGTATATCCAAGAATTCCCATCCTTGGGTATACTAATTTGGTTGGACTCCATTGTGAACTGTATGTTTGGGTTGACGCTGTTCAATAGTCTTTTGAGTTCCGGGAGTTTGTGTTTTCATTCCAAAGGATGAAACAGTCGTCTAGGAATCTTTTCCAATTTTCTTTTATGTATTGGGGAAAAAAATGTATGTATGTAAGCATGTATATATGTATGCATGCATGTTTGTACTTGTATATTGAATCGTAACACGACGTTGTCATAATTTTATTAAATTCATCAAGATTTCTTTTTCATTTTGTTTTGTTTTGTTTTTATGTTTTTTTTTTTTTTGGTGGGGGCTGCTCTTTGGAGGTATTTTTTAATATTTTCACCCGAGTTCTTTGTAGATTGTTTGCAACAGAAAAGTTCCTAACGTGATGTTGGTGAATATTATAACCGCTTTTAAGCAGGTCAAGCAAATGGGGTTGATGTAGATATTACCACCGAAGTGTAAATTTTTGATTGTTACAAAATAAATAAGCAAAAGTAAACTTGAGAAACATGACAAATCTTGAGAATCTTTTAGGATAAAATAGGACTGAATCAAGAAAAGAGATGTAGAGAGATTAATAGTATTAATAGCATGATAGTTCAGAGGGTATTTAAGGTACAGAAGTTACAGAAATATGTTTTTCACGTCAGATCATATTTACTTTCCCCTAGAGTTGTATAACACAGAATTTACGTCTTCCATATACAACGAAGCACTGATCTCTTTTGAAGATATTGCTCTGTGCATGTTTGACAACGACTTGAACAGTGAAGGCTGTAGATCCAGTACAAACTATTGCTGCAAACTTTAGTCGTGAGATTCTTTACGCAGTCAATATATGATTTTATGACTGGAACAGGTTTTCTTTCAAAATGAATCATTTTTGGCTCCAAATAAAAATAAAAGCTTATACAAGAATCAAACAATTGCTGGCATTCATTCGGAAGGGGTAGTTTTCCATTTGTGTTTCGGTGGAAAGAACATACATAAATACACTCACATACACACACATACGCACACACACACACAAACATACATACATTCATCCATACATACATATATGCATGCATATGTGCTTACATACGTGCATGCATACATAACACGTTTTCTGTGACTAAGCGATATCCCAGTAAAACGAGAAAAATTTGGTAAGGATAGAGGTTTGCTCTGTGGTGCATTGCTTGTGGGTAATGGAAGGTATATTGTGAAGGCCGGTATTTTTGTCGGTTTCAAACAACCAGAGATACTTTCGTACGTGGCATGAATATGTCCACAGTGGCCCATATGGGTCTTTACCCTTTAACGCTTTATAATTAAGAAGTGTATAAAAAAAATTGAAATATTTCATGTATTGTAGAAGTTTAAGCAACAAAATCTTATATGGATCCCAGTTATGACCCACTGGTCTAGGATGTTATTTGTAAACGTAGTAACAGATATGGGAACACTACTACATTCTGGGCTTCACTTGAGCTTTGTGAAGGCGTTAGTTGTTGTTTGATGCTGAAAGGCTCGTTATTTGGTGCTGATGAGGTAAACCACTCTTTGTAAGTCATGGATGACGACTAGTGATGATGGTGATGGAGTTATTACACAGACGAATTACAAAACAGTGGTAAATTGCTGGTTGAAATTATATCTCAAAGGTTAAGCGGTGAGCAACAGTAAACGTTGAATTTTAAAGACTGACTCATATGTGAATGACCCCGCTTTTTTATTTGCAGACTGCATTTTATTTAATGGAAGTTAAAGACTGAAAAGCTAAGTGGTATACAGAAAATTTGATATACAGAACAAAATCTTGTATATACTATATGAGAGTTAGCCACCAATTTAATATTAAGCATAGCATTGTATTATAACTTACAATCATAATTCTTTCTACTATAAGTACAAGACCTAGAACCTTCTGGGAAATGGGCTAGTAGATTACATCGACACCAGTGCTCAACTGGTATTTATTTTATCGACTCCAAAAGGATGAAAAACATGACTAACCTCAACGGATTTTGAGCTCAAAACGCAGAGCCCGAAGAAATGCTGTTAAGCATTCTGTACAGCGCGCTAAGGACCCTACAGGTCGCTGCCTAATGGTTTCAAGTTTTGGTACAAGGCTAGCAATTCTGGAGGAGGCGGTAAGTTAATTACATCGTTCCCAGTGCTCAATAGATATTTATTTTATCGATCCTGAAAGGATAAAAGGCTAAAATCGGCCTCGGCGGAATTTGAACTGTGACTGTAAAGAGCCGAAAGAAATGTCGCTTAGCATTTTGTCCGGCGTGGTAACGATTCCTCCAGGTGATTGCTTTGACTTATAATTATGTGTATATTTATTTGTTTCTTAAAATAAAATACATTATTATTTATTTAATAGAACCGAAACAATATTTATTTCATAATTGCCCACAGGGGGCTAAACATAGAGGGGAGAAACAAAGACAGATAAAGGGATGAAGTCGATTACATCGACCTCAGTGCGTAACTGGTACTTCTTTAATCGACCCCGAAAGGATGAAAGGCAAGGTCGACCTCGGCGGAATTTTAACTCAGAACGTAACGGCGGACGAAATACCGCTAAGCATTTCGCCCGGCGTGCTAACGATTCTGTCATGGCGTGTAAATTCCCCACCTGCATGGGATGCCAGTCCATCGTAGGATTTACTCACTTCTTCCAGTTGTGGACTGAAGCAACGTGAAATGAAGTGTTTTGCTCAAGAACACAGTGCGTCGCCCAGTCCAGGAATCGAAACCACAATCTTACGATCATGAGTCCAATACTCTAATCACTAAGCCTCCACAGAACTGAAACAATATTAAGTGGAAAATAGTATTATACAAGGTGTTCTGGAATTAGTTGTCTATTTCAATGAAATCGCGCAAATTTTAAAAGAGCTGACGGATTTTATGTGTAATACTTAGTTATGATACCAAAACGAATAGATTTATAAATCCTACGCCAAAACTTTATTGAAAGTGTTCAACATGTGCTCTCTCTGTATCCCTGCAAATTCCAAATCTATCCTTAGCGTTACGAAACACGTTCTGAAGCATTTCATAGTTATCTCCTGCACTTCAAACTGAACGCGCTCTTTTTTAAGTTCAGCTAAACTATTACTCCATCCTGAGGATGGAGGTAGAGAAAGATATTGCAGCCACATTGGAAAAAGTTTTCGTAGGCAGATAAACGGGTTCCAGCAGGAATGAAAATAAAATTATAAAATTATAAAACTATGACAAAATTAAAAATTTATACACTTTTAATACATATTAAGCATGATTGTTGTTGTTGGCACTCCGTCGCTTACGACGACGAGGGTTCCAGTTGATCCAATCAACGGAACAGCCTGCTCGTGAAATTAACGTGTAAGTGGCTGAGCACTCCACAGACACGTGTACCCTTAACGTAGTTCTCGGGGATAATCAGCGTGACACAGTGTGACAAGGCTGACCCTTTGAATTACAGGTACAACAGAAACAGGAAGTAAGAGTGAGTGAAAGTTGTGGTGGAAGAGTACAGCAGGGTTCGCCACCATCCCCTGCCGGAGCCTCGTGGAGCTTTAGGTGTTTTCGCTCAATAAACACTCACAACGCCCGGTCTGGGAATCGAAACTGCGATCCTATGACCGCGAGTCCGCTGCCCTAACCACTGGGCCATTGCGCCTCCCATTAAGCATGATAAACATAAATAAAAGTTTCTTAATAAAATGTCCGATTTCACTGAAATAGGTCATTAATTCTGGGACACCCTATTTACTGGGTATTCAGGCTAAATTTAACAATTTTTATGTCCCCCTTTTACAGGAACAACTTAAAATATTGGTGAACAGTCAATGGCGTTGGAGAGCATAAAGATTAAAGTTGTTAAGAAAATATTAGACACGCAGGACTGGAAGCTGTCTGATTGTTGAAAAAACAGTTACTTGCATCGTGAAGATTTACGCCGAGTACCAAAATGGCAAACAACATAATTGCTGCTCAATGCTCTGTGAACACTATGGGCATCTACAACCGAGTCTACAAAGCCGTGGCCAGCAGGGGTGGGAGAAAACAAAAGGCGTTCTGATTACCTACGCATGCCAGAATTCATCCGACAACTGCTGGACAGAGCTTTAGGCTCAATACAGACGGTTATGTAACGTTGCTGGAGACTGTGATCAATCCCTGGCTCATGAAGGTTGCTGCTAGAAAGCCATATGTGTGACAGCAGGATTCGGTTCCCTGCCAAATCTCCGGAATGAGTCAGGAGTGGTTATCAAATAATTTCTACGTCTTCACCAGCCGCAGTTTCTGGCTTCGTAATTCCTCCGTTAATAATCCTACGGATTACTCGGCGTGGAGTACAACTGAGAAAGATACCAAGCATTCTGACCAAGCTGGCGGCCAAGCTGGTGGCCAAGATGGAGGTATTCGAAGAACTTCTCAGTCACACAGCGAGGAGCGCATGCATCAGGTCCCGGAGACGTCCCGAGGCTGTGATGGGAGTTGACGTTGTCTGCTTTTGGTACATATATATATATGGGAAAAATTTAACCATCACTAAGTGTGACTACGCCACCGAAGCACCTACATTGCTAGGAATAAGAGTTTAAAAAATCTTAATGCTGTAATGTTGTATGAAGAGCGCAATATATATACTCTGACAAGGGACGTAACCCGCCTCATGACCGTCTCTAGAATCCCTAGACTAAGCCTAGTTTCACCTATTCTGTGGTATCATCTGTAGTGACTTCTCAGTTGCATCTGCAAGTACATATACGAGGGGAAGTCAAAAATTATCTACTCTTTCGCCATAACATATCTTTATTATTATTACACTGCCTTCTGCGCATGCATGCTTATAGTTGGTACTATTGTGGGTACGTGATCGAAGTTTGAGCCTGATTGTCGCATTTTTCTTTCTGGCTTTATAGTGTAAGCATGGCCGCTCCACTTGCAATGTGCACCGAAGAAGAACAATGAGCAGTGATCCGAGAGATGGTAATGGTGTACCGATTCACTATTACCATCTCTCCAGTTTGCTGAATCTTCTCGTCAGTTGACAAGTGTCCTACTCTCCTTTCGTACATCACGCTTGTCCTGCCACTTTTATTCCTCTCGATCCACTCATACACACTTCTACGCGGTAGTGCATTGTGCTTGTATTGTGCCAGAAGCCTCTAATAAATTTCAGCACCTGACACTCCTTCAGACCAGAGACGTTGGATCACTGCTCTTTGTTCTTCTTTGGTGAACATTGCTAGTGGAGCGGCCATACTTACACTGTAAAGCCAGAAAGAAAAATGGTGCGATCAGACTCAAACTTCGATCACGTGACCACAATAATACCAACTATAAGCACACATGCGCAGAAAGCAGTGTAACAATAACAAAGATGTTATGGCGAAAGTGCGGATAATCTTTGACTTCTCCTCGTACTTTTACCATAAATATTCATGGGTGATTTAGTGAAATGCTAATGCGTATACTAAAAATTAACATAAACAGCTAGGCGCAATGTAATACTATAAAGGAAAACTTTAATCGTCACTAAGTTTGACTAAGCACCTACATTGCAAGAAATAAGATGCCTACAGAATAGGCGAAACTAGGCCCAATCTGGGTTATTGGAGCAGTTGCCTCCATTTCAGTGTATATATATATATATATATATATATATATATGTATATATAATACAAAATGGGACAAGAACGCAAAACATCCAGACAGTTAGGTGATACAAGAAAGGGACAACAAAACATCCAGGTCATTCGGAGTTTTCTTTCTTCAGTCGAGATCCAGATCATCTTTGCAATTTCGGCTGGTTATTCTCGATATTGCTCCAATCTGGCCAGACACAAGGAAAAACTAAGCTAAGAGCATTAGATTCCTTGGAAGAAACTAGCGAATGTATACGAAAACAAGGACGGAAAAAACCGAACAATGTTACACAAATACAATAAAAATAATAACAG
>NC_068981.1:124504643-124508330 GCF_001194135.2 Octopus bimaculoides
TATATATATATATATATATATGTGTGTGTGTGTGTGTGTGTGTGTGTGTGTGTGTGTGTGTGTGTGTGTGTGTGTGTGTGTGTATGTATGTATGTATGTTGCACTTTTCTTACAGCATTAAAAGTTTTTTGACTTTTATTTCTAACTAGGTAGGTCCTTCGGCGACTTTAGTGGCGATCAAATTTTTCCTTTATCGTATTACATTGCGCCTACCTGTTTATATCTATTTAATGTAATTTTGTTTACATACACACGTGTTATATTTATACTAGTAGAAACACTCGTCATTGACTGAGTTGAAAGAAGCTTCCAAAATTGTACTATGAATATTGAAAGTTATTCACTTAGATTGCATTGAACATATATAAGAAATGATTGTTAACTTTCATGTAGACGATAGTGCTGTTTTCTTCTGGCCAGTATTACCATGGGTGCATATAAACTTCTAATCTATGGTCTATAGTATTTCAGTCTATAAATGAAGCAAACATAGCACAAACTTTGGCTTATGTTTTGTACAAGATAAGTAAACGAAGTTCGGGGAAAACTAAAAACATATGTACTATTATTTATTGAACTTAAGTATTACAACAAACAAAAATACTAATAGGTTTTCTTAGAGGAATATAGCGTGACGTTGACAATATTAATTCGAAGTTATTAATCATTCTGCAAATTTTAGTTTGTTGATCCTATGGTAAAAACTTCCTTCGGATATTACCAATAGGGAAAAAATGAAAAGATTGTTCTTGCTCTCCACTTTGGATGTCACAACATATAACTGACCATGTGAGAAACAGTGCTCTTCTAATTGCAAACCAGCAACTTTCAAATTCTGGCCTTGGGACTTATTAATGGGCATTGCAAAAGACAGACGTATTGGAAATTGAAGTCATTTGAACTCGAAGGGTATATTGGAAGGTATTAAAGGTAAGCGAGGAATAAAAACATCTTCACCTTTTCCACAGCCAGAAATTATTGTGGTCTGTAAGACATTTCTCATTAGTTTCTTGACAACAAGTTTTGTGCCATTGCGCAGCTTTAGTTGAGAAAGGTTGCGCAGAAGCATGATTGGAATGCCTATTTTCAATGGAAGGATATGAGGAGGAGCTTATGGTGGCTGCAGTGAGTTTAAGAACTCAACCGGATAATTAGATATTTCCGATTCATCCACAACAGAGTCTATAGATTTGTAAGTGTGTTGGTTTCCTGATAAAAGTTTCTCGAGTTTTTCATTTAAATTATTCACAATAATGTTCTTTGGTGTCATGATTGCTTTTCGCACAACCAAGCAGCATTTGTGTAATTTGAAATCATATTTGGAAAAACTTTTTCAACAAGTTCCTCAACTGAGCTGACCAAGGTGCAGATTTTTGATAGATTCAAGTCACCTTCGTGATTGATATCTAGCCTTCCTTCTCCAAGTGCAAAATAGTATGGGCAAATTGTTCCGACAGTTGATCCCAATGCAAATGTGCCCTCATATTTGTAGAAAGCTTTAACACTTTGATATGTTTCCATAAAACAGAAGATTTCAGGCATGCTTTCAATTCATCCTTCTTTTTTTTCCCTGGGAATCACTAGCAAAGTTTGTCTGAAATTACCTGAAAGTACTACTGTCACACCTCGCATCAAACAATTAGAATTGTGCAAATCCTGCAGCATTCTGTTAACAGCTTCTACTGATTTCCTATGGCATATTGTAGCTTCATCCCATATGATCAAAGTGCATTTCTTGAGAACTTGAGCTAAAGAAGAACTTTTACTAATATTGCAGACAGGTTCATCATTTGAAGTTAATCTGAATAGCAGCTTGAATGCTGCATAAGCTGTTCGACCTGGGAGTAAAGTCGCAGCAATTCTGGAGCTCGCTACGGCTAAAGCTATCTACTTTTTCTGCCGGATTTTTTTCTTTCTTGCCTTTAACCCTCCAACGCGGAGTATAGGCCACTTATAATTGAATTCCATGTCGCATAATTTTTCGCTTCTGTACTTATACTCTGCCATGAATGTCCCCCTTTCTCTAGTTCCTTTTGTGTTGACCTACACCACGAGTTATTAGGCCTACTCCTCTTTCTATATCCATCCGGATTCCACTGTAAAGCACTTTCCGCTACATTTGGTGTGTCTTTTCTAATTGTGCTACCAATCCACTCCACTTTTTCTTAAATATTTGCTCCCTAATCGAAACTTGATTCGTTCTTTGCCATAGCTCCATATTGCTTATGTGTTCGGGCCATCTGATTTTAAGTATACTACGCAAGCACCCGTTGATGAATGATTGTATTTGCTTATTTGACTTAATTGTTGTTCGCCATGCCTCAACCCCATACAATAACACCGCTTTTACGTTAGTGTTAAAAATTCTTATTTTGTTCTGCCGGATTTGGCTAGCACTAAATTTGTAACAAAAGATTTTCCAGTCCCCCCTGGTGCGTCTAAAAAATATAATCTTCCTCTTTTATGTGTCACTTGGTCAATGACTGTTGTATATGCAAGTTGTTGGTCTGACAAAAGTTTCGGGACATTTTCTTCAAGAAATCTTGTTAATGAATCAATATCATACGAAGTTTCTCGCAAAACTTCTGTAATCAAATTATTCGCCTCATTTCGATGAGTTTCAGATAAGTCAAACTTGCTGAGCTCCTCCCCTCCCATTGAGACAACACGATCTTCAATATCAACCGATGCAGAATTATGTCATCGTTGAATGTTATTTCCCTCTCAGGGAATCTTAATTGTGCTTGATATTTGTAGTTTTCAGATAAATCATTCTTATATTTGTGCCACAACGCTAATCGATTACTTACTTCACAATTTAGGAGAAGAATTGCAAAAAGATCTCTCAAAGAAATAGTTGTGCGTGACATTGAAGCCTCGGCCATTATTCTACTCCACTGATTATCATTTTCTAACAAATTTAAGGCTAAACAGGCTTCTCTCTAAGTGCGAACAGTTTGACTAACAATCATTCTTAGGAAGAAGGAAATCAATCCTCTTATTTCATGAAGAAATAGCTTCAAAAAGAAACATTCATAGTGACTCGGATGCGCAGAGTAAACTTTTTGTTGTCTTGACAAGTAATTTTATACTTGGAGGACTCTCAACGTCAGCTCCTCTTTTTCTTATAGTAATATAAAGTAATAGAGGTTATTACAGTTATATATATATATATATATATATATATATATATATATATATGTGTGTGTGTGTGTGTGTGTGTGTGTGTGTATATATATATATATATATATTCTCTTTTACTCTTTTACTTGTTTCAGTCATCTGACTGTGGTCATGCTGGAGCACCACCTTTAGTCGAGCAAATCGACCCCAGGACTTATTCTTTGGAAGCGTAGTACTTATTCTATCGGTCTCTTTTGCAGAACCGCTAAGTTACGGGGACGTAAACACACCAACATCGGTTGTCAAGCGATGTTGGGGGGACAAACACAGACACGCAAACATATACACACACATACGTATATACATATATACGATGGGCTTCTTTCAGTTTCCGACTTCCAAATCCACTCACAAGGCTTTGCTCGGCTCGAGGCTACAGTAAAAGACACTTGCCCAAGGTGCCATGCAGTGGGACTGAACCCGGAACCATGTGGTTGGTAAGCAAGCTATATATATATAGACTTATACACACGCACACACACGCATGCACACACACACACACAC
>NC_068981.1:124508411-124520525 GCF_001194135.2 Octopus bimaculoides
ATATATATATATATATATACACACGTATGTATACATGTGTGTATAAATGCATATCTATGTATATATGTATCTATGTATGCATGTACACGTACACATCTTTTTAAATATATTTGTTTGTACATATGCGTATGTATGTAGGGCGGGGCGTATCTATGTTTGATTTTGCCATTTAGTACACCAACTGTTACATTGCTACATATTGAGATGACCTTCACCTTCCCATCACACCACACCAAGTTTACCAGGTCAACTATAAAATTCTGTCTCGAGCCGTCAGGTGAGCTTCTATGGACTCCATTTTCCTGCTAGAAATAGCAGCCAAATTTCCCTAAACCCACACGCTAACATCTTAAGCAAGAAAGGACAAACAGGATAATGCGCATCTAAAAAAATAACAGGAGATTGGATGGTCACGGACGGCACGCCTTTGGCCATATATCGGATTAGTGGACGCAGACCTGGGAATAAACTGCTACAGCACAACAATTGAACTATCTTGCAAAAAAAAAAAAATAAAGAAATAAACTTGGTTTCTCGTTCACTTAATAAAATAGAACTAATATTGATTTGTAGCTTTTTATACTGGTAATTATTTTATCGATCCGGCGTGTGTTAGTGTGGAGGCACAAAGTAATGTTTGATCAGGCAGGATTTGAACTGTGAATGCACGAAGATTAACTTGAAACTGTGAGACGTATTGTCCGCCATCCAACACTTTTTGAAATAATAGGCACTTTTACGAGGTCACTCACCTTACTAGAAATAGATGTAAAATCTGCGTCAAAGTATAACCCCAAAGCCTTGGAAGATTGGGAGGAATCTTTAGTTTATGCGGTCCAACTTACCCTTTAAAAAGGGATGGTCACAACCTGAAAAACCTTTGATCATATGACTCTTCGATTACAATTGACCCGAAGTTAGGCAGATTGGGAACGACAGCATCTTCCCCCATTACAGTTTCTATGTTCGCAACACGCCATGGTTGTTATTGTATAGAACACAGCTCTGTAAATGCTCGAGAAATTACAAGAAAAACGGTGATGATCTGCGTTGGTAAAAAGTAATGCAAATATTTCAGTGGAATACTTTGTGCCGAGGGGAATGAGAGAAGTCTAACATTGATGTGTCCTTGTCAAGAAAAAGAAAAGAGAATAGCGATCTTACCACAAAACCAACGGAGTACCAGCTCATATTTTCAATAATCCTAATGAAAAGAATTGACACGCACAACACTTTTTCCTTAAGGGAGACAACAAGGTAATGGTAGAATAATATAGATCTATTCACCCATACAGAGATTCTACACAGATTAAAGTTATGTCCGAAACTAAAAACAAGTATAATCACTTTCCAGATGGTCATATTTTTTTCGCCAGATAAACACACGCACTATATATTCGTTCTTCACTTCAGCTTTATTATTGTTCTTATTTTAGTGTCCTTTCATCACACATTTTGTGACCTCTTCAGCTACTCTCCATCCCACGTGTCTCTTCCTGTTCTGTTTAGTCCAAGATTTCAAAAGACACTAAAATAATAATTATAATAACGAATATATAGTGCGTGTGTTTATTTGGGGAAAAAAACATGGCCATCCCGAAATATAAAAATATCTGTTTCAACATATGATTTCACACCAGGAGTCTTGTAAAACAAATATAGAAACGTACTTATATATATTGCGGCAGAGGCCATGGATCTGCACCTAAAGAAATTGTGTCAGTTGCTGATGGTGGTGCAGCATCTGTTGTGGCTGTACAGGCCCACACGGGAATGGCAGTCACGCATACGTCGACTGCATTTGAAGGAGCTCTCTACCGATGCTACTGATTTTCCTTCCGTCTGATGGTGCGTCCCTGCTTTCCTTGCGCTCTCTTCATTCCATTCCGCAGTATTTGCCTCCAGTCTGGACGATGATGAAGTCGTCCTCGTGCTCTTGTGCCATAGCCACTAGCAGAGGCACCCGGCGTTGCCCGAGAAGGAAATCGTTCCTTATATATTGGAAGAAAAAAGGTAAAATATGCTGTATAGAAATTTGTTATTCTAAATTGAACTTATTTCTCAGTTGGGAAATCAATTCTGAATTCATAATATATATAAATAATAATAATAATAATAATAATAATAATGAATAAAAAATCTTATCACAAATAGATAGATAGATAGATAGATAGATAGATAAATATAATTATATACAATTATATGCACCTATTATAGCTTCGGGGCGACCCAAAGCCTCGCAAGTGAATTTGGTAGACGGAAACTAAAAGAAGCCAGCCATTCATATATAGTAAACACACACACACACACTCACACACACACACACACATACACACACACACACACATACACACATACATATAACCATGTGAGTATGCCTTTATGTCTGTGCTTATCACCCTTGACGACTAGTGTTAGTTTGTTTACGTCCCTGTAAAATAGCAGTTCAGCTGGTTTCCATGAAAGTTTCCTAAGGCAGGATGAATGATGGGTTTTTCAATTTGAGGCAAAAAGAAAGAGACAATCCATACAGTAGAAACACCTCTACTCCCCTGCTGCAATGAAGGCTAAGTCGTTTCATTTATAGGGAAGGTGATGGCCTCAGTTTTTTGGGATGCAAAAGGCATTGTGCTTATTGAAAAGGTCTACACCATCAATGGAGAGTACTATGCTAACTTCCTGTATCAGTTACGAAGGGCTGTCAAGACCAAACTCCCTGGAAAACTGGCGAAAGTAATTGTTTCATGAGCACAAGTCCTTGGTTTTAATGACTGCTCTGCATGACTGTGGTTTTGAAATTGTTGATTACCGTCCTTATTCTCCTGATTTGGTTCCTGATTCCCTGGTGAGGCTCAGTGTTATCTATCTTAGTAGAATGGCACAGCCGATAAAGATAGTCTTGCTCAGTAGTTTATCCTATCAGTCCCCAAACGCAAATTGTTTTATACATAATTTCTCACATTTATCTCAAGGGTGAAGCTTTTATATGGTGGGCCGAGTGTATTGATCAAATTGACTTAAATACATACCGACCTCAAAACATTTCATATTATGCGTCAATATTAAAAAACAAATTAAGTTGGCCATAGTAGGACTTTTATTTTCTCAACGAAAAGGTACGTGACTGGCTATCACAAAACATTTAGCTTCACACGTTAGCAACTGCATTTATGCATTTATACTTTTCTTCTTTAACCGATTCCAAGCTGTAGGTTGTCGGCATTTTGGAACTACGTATCACCATCATCGTCGTCATTCGCATCACCATCATCATCATCATCATCATCATCATCATCATCATCATCATCATCATCATCATCATTATCATCATTATTATTATTATTATTGAGTGAGAGAGCAGTGCATGCCATCAAAGTGACACTGGGGTAAAATATACGAAGCCCATTATGCCCATCATGACTACCCGTCTGATAAGGGTACACCAGGCACATGCATCACAACCATATGTGCGCGACATTGTGATCTCATATCAAGATAAACAGCGCATGACCTCGCAGGTGGGGCCCAGTTAGAAATTTCTTCGGGTCGAGTAGCCTATCTCGTTCAAAAGGTCCCTGAATAAGGTTTGTTTAAGGATGTTGAGCAAAACACCCATGTTTTCAAAGGTGAATCATTCAAACCCCAAAGAATTCCTCTCAACACATGGCTATGATGCTCCCCCACTACTTCTGCTCATGATCAGAGATGCACATAACGTAAGCCACCAAGGGACATGCTCAACTGGTTAAGGTCAAACAACTGACAAGCAAATCTGTGGTGCTGAGCAGAATATTTGCTGTAGCCCATCTTTTATACCAAGACAAAACAATGTACATGATAACACTTCCAATCCGTTAATATTATTATTATTATTATTATTGTTGTTGTTGTTGTTATTATTATTATCATTATTATCATCATCATCATCATTATTATTATTAAGTCGGCGAGCTGGCAGAATCGTTAGCACGCCAGGCGAAGTGCTTAGCGGTATTTTGTCTTTACGTCCGGAGTTCAAATTCCGCCGAGGTCGACTTTGCTTTTCATCATTTCGGGATCGATAAATTAAGTACCAGTGAAACACCGGGGTCGATGTAATCGACTAGTTACCTCCCCCAAAATTTGAAGCCTTGTTCCTCCAGTAGAAAGGATTATTATTATTTTGTTTGACTTTTGCTTTGCATTTGTACAAGTTGATTCAAAGTCTCACCCAGAGGCTTCAAGAGCCAACAAGTTAGAAGTTCATGCTGGCGTTATACCTAGAGTGCCATATATTTGGTTTTGTACATAGTACTGTTCCAGAGAATGTTTAAGAACCCATAAGAAAATTATGTGCTTGTTTTAAAATTTGAGATTACATAGAAAGTATTTTGCGCAGGATATGGGCAGTTCCTATGAGCACTATCTGTTGAATTTTTGCCATTTTGGGGTTTCCTGGTATCTGAGCTAGGTAGCAATCAGCCCCTTTTGCTATCATTCCCATACCCAGTGAATGTATTGTGAAGCTCTGTCATGTCTGTTGAGATACTCTGAAGGCGCAAGAAGACTGCACATGGAGACAACATGATCAATGGTTTCATTTTGTTTACATACACGACATGTCGGGAAGCTGCCGTTCTTTAATATGTTGGTCTGGTAGTTCCTTGTAGGTAGGCATTGATCTTGCGCTGTTATGATAAACCCTTCTGTTTCAGATTTTAAGCCAGAATACAATAACCATTGATGGGTAAGGGCTTTGCCAACATCGGCATTCTTCGCTTTCTTTGGGTATTTGCCACAGAGGTTTTTCTTGCCATTTATCAGTTAGAATATCTAAGGCAGCAGTTTTAGCACGGGTTTTCATACGCTAAACTTTTTCTGCGCTTGTTTCTAGTATGACTAATTCCGGAATTTGTTGTATTTGGAATTCGCCTGTTTTGTTACTGAGTAAGATGCTTTCTTGTTTTCATGTTTTGAGACAAGTTTTAACATCCAGTCCTCAGAGTTTTTCAGGTAGGTATCTAGGCCAACTGTGGCAATCTTCATTGTTAGTGCCAGTTGTAAAAGTCCACGGCCTCTCTCTTTTCTTGGCAGATAGGGTCATTCTATATCTGCCTTAGGGTGGTGCATTCTCTGCATTGTCAACAGTTTTCGTATTTTCCTGTCAAGATTACATATTTCAGTAATTCACCAGTTAATGATATTGAAACTGTAAGTCACGACTGGTATGACTAAAGCATTGATCGCTACGATCCTGTTTCTCGCGTTCAGCTCTGTCTTAAGTATTGCTCTCACTCTGCGATAACATTCTCTTCTGATCCTTTCCCTCATCACCGAATACCTGATTCCGTCCCTTTCAAGTACGCCTAGGTATTTGTAGCTCTCCGCTGGTTCTAACTCTTTTATGACATTCTGCTGGTCAAGGTTAACGTTAGATGTTTCTGTCATTTTTTCCTTTAATAAAGGTAGCTTTTGCACATTTATCGTGGCCAAATTGCATCCTGACGTCATCACTGAATTGTTTAACAACCGCTAGTAAGCTCTGGAGTTGTTGGTAATTTTTTTGCAAAGAGCTTTAAATCATCCATGTAAATGAAATGATTTATATTTTTATCAAACATTTTATAACCGTACTTAGCATCATTGAGCAATTTTGAGGGAGGAATTAAGGCTAGACAAAAGAGAAGTAGTGATAGTGAGTCACCTTGGAAAATGCCACATGAAATTCTTACATCTTCAGCATTTAGAGATTCATTGTCACTGTTCAAACTCAGTGTGGTTCTCCATGATCTCATATTTACAGACAAAAAGTTTCGCAGAGTAGGCGCTATTTTATACATTTCCAGACATTTCTTAATCCAGCTATGTGGTAGGTAATCAAAAGCTTTTTTATAGTCTATCCAGGCGATTAACAAGTTTTTGTGTCGTTTGTGACAACCTTCTAAGATCATCTTATTGAAGAGTAGCTGATCTTTACAACCATAAGATCAACGTCTACATCCTTTTTGCTCATTAGGGAAAATGCAACTTTCTATTAAAAAACTATAGGTATATTTAGTCAGGACAGATGTTAGCGTTTTATACATTGTTGTTAAGTAGGTTATGGGTCTATAATTTGTTGGTTCATTTGTTTCTTCATTTTTTGGAAGTAGGAATGTTAAACTATTAGCTAGCCAAGAGGGCATTATATTAGGATGTTGCAAAACATCATTGTAAAAATTTGTTAGCAGTTCATGGCTCCCTGGGAAGGCATTCAACCAGAAGTTAGGAATTTTATACTTTCTTGGAGACATCCATTTGCTTGACCTCTTGTGATCAGATCTTATATCTTCTACCTTGACACCCTCCCGCTTTTGCTCTAAGGAGTTTAAGTCTGTAGATATTCTATCAATCCAAGGGGCCTTTTCACTGTTTTTTCTTCTGCCAAAATTTTATTCCAAAATTCCTGCACCTCTTCTTTTGATGGGACAGACTTTATTGTAACTGGTGCTTTCCCTATCTTCCTGTAAAAAAATGTTGGGGTTATTTTTTAACATGTTGTCATTGAAGAATCTTACGCACTTTTCATAGCTTGCTATGCAAGCAGCTATAGCACATATATTTTGCTTGATGGTTTCTATGGTGGCATCAATGTCAAATATGATTTTCATATATTTTTTTCTTTCATTTTCGGGTTTTTGACGGTTTGGTAATCTTGTCAAACTTAGTTTTTCAAACATTCTATATCAGCCCTAAGTAGCTTAATTTGGGGTTGAATACGCTCTTGCCAAGAAGGCTTTTTGTGGGAATGTTGTTGTTTTCTAATCTTATTTCTTTATTGCCCACAAGGGGTTAAACATAGAGGGGACAAACAAGGACAGACAAATGGATTAAGTCGATTACATCGACCCCAGTGCGTGACTAGTACTTAATTTATCGACCCCGAAAGGATGAAAGGCAAAGTCGACCTCGGCTTTCCGGTATTGACTTCGTGTGTGTGTTTCGCACATGTTTCACTGAGACATCGTGCATAAGAGGAACTGCTTTGTATGGCAGTAAAATTTCTTTTTAATTTTATTATTTTCGTTAAAAGGCCGCTTCCTTCAAGTCTTCCACAGGTTCCTTTATCTAATTCCATCGATGTTATTGGATTAGATTTGTTTTTGAATGGGGAGCCCGGTGTAGTATATCCATGCTGTTATTCAGTGTAGTACATCCATGTTATTATTATCATTATTATTATTATTATCGTCATCATCGTCATCATCATCATCATCATCATCATCATTATCATCATCATCATCATAATCATCAATATATTAGGAAAATGAAGGTCGAGAGGGAAGTACTGTCAAAAAGGTTGTTGACAGACAAAATGGTTGGGGCAAACGAACCTACACTAAGCATCGGAGAACAGCAAATGTATAAGAACTCGTGACTTTGGTGTTCAGGATAATCCTGGATCTGCAGGGTTCTTCGATTGGCTTTTGTTCGAGATTTTCCTGCATGATTTATGTGGTCACATACCTTTGTACATTATGTATACTTTTATCTCATATCACTGTCGTTTCTCTTTTTATCCCGTCGTCTTTTACGTAAACCCCGACACAAATTTTAAACTGTTCTTGTGATATCTATCTCATCTATGTCCCTGAGGCAAATAAAAGAAATCGTCATCATCATCATCATCATCATCATCATCATCATCATCATCATCATCATCATCATCATCATCATCATCATCATCATCATCATCATTATCATTTTCAAAGATGTTTTCCTGGGGCTGAAAAGTAGTAACATTGTCCTGCGAAGGACTGCCACATTGTGTTAGCAAATAAACTTTACTCTATGGTACTGTTACTACATATCTGTCGCTCAGAGATTTAAAACTAGTTGTTTTTCTCTTTATGAGATCAGTGACTGTGTGTCGCATTAAAAGTATATTCTGTGAGCAAGATCAAGTGGCAGCCATCTCTAGCCGGCGATTGTCCTGTATCGAAGAAAAGAAATAACACAGAAACCATTGGTCTACAGGTATTGCTAAGGCTAGAAAGGGAGCAATAGACTCCCTTGCTCACAGTATACGGACACAGACCATGTGTCGATAGCGAGCTGGAAAAGATGTTTTCTTGGGACTAAAAAGTTGTAACATTGTCCTGCGTAGGACTGCCACATTGTGGTGGCAAATAGATTTTACTGTACGTACTGTTACTACATATTTCTCGCTCAGGGATTTAAAACTAGTTGTTTTTCTCCTTATGTATACATGCATAATTACATACGTACATATAAGGGTGAAGTATGCACACATCACCGAAGAAAAACAGCGGCCTTGGCACTCTCGAAGTCAGAAATGAAATGACTCAGTTGTTGACGCATTGGAAACTTTTAGCCAACGCTGTTATTGCTCACATAAATATGCAAATAAATAAATATGCAAATAAATAAACGACAGCAAAAATTCGGTTTTTGGCAGGGTAACGATAGTTGTTCTTGGAACTCATTGTAATGATGTTGATGCGATGATATATTTATATTATGCAACCCCAATCCCTTTAAAAATAAAGCAAAACATGAACATGCTAAAATCAGCCAATGTTTTAGGGATCTTCAGTCATATGCTCTCTCATTTCACCTGTTTTGAAATATGCGAAGAGATTAACACTTTGTTGTAATATGTATTTACCGTAATGCGTCGTGCTGGAAGGGCCGTTAGCACGCTGGGCAAAATGCTTAGAAGCATTAGAAGCATTTTATCCGTCAAGGTTGATTTTGGCTTGCATTCTTTCAGGGTCGATAAAATAAGTACCACTCGAGCACTGGTAAATTGTGCGACCAGTTTTCTGTAATCAGGGAATTCATTAGGATGCAAATAATGCTGTAACACTACTACCACTAAATTATGCCTAATACCGTGTTATCGAAACTTCTGACTGATGGGCCCTCTGGTTATATGGATTTCTGACTAACGAATCTGCTGGCAATAGAACATCCCTCACTAGCCTTGTGGTATCGAACAGGGTGTCGCGTTGTTGATAAGTTAGTCCCTTAACCACATACCTTTGTCGTCTCCAACCTCTTAAATCTCAAAGCTGCAGGAAACAGTACTAATCACTTCCTTTATTACCCAACTCCCCCCCCCCTCTCTCTCCATCTATCTATCTCTTTCTTTCTCTATCTCTCTCTTTCTCTCTCTCTCTCTCTCTCTCTCTCTCTCTCTCTCTCTCTCTCTCTCTCTCTTTGTCTGTCTCCTGTCTCTCTCTGTTTCTCTCTCTCTGACGTTATTCCTTCCTAGTAGCCATCAGTACGAGTTTTCATAAAGTTACATCTACCAGAAAAAAGGAGAAGTAAAATTTTGATCTAGATTCACAATGGGACAGTTATGGCTGAAACGTCTTCGATCAGAGCTGATCCGAAACTAAACAACATTTTGCTCTCTTACATCACACACCAGTAGTTTTTCGTTGTTGAGGACTATAAAAAACAGAAACAATGTTATTGCAGGTGATATCAATAAGCCCTTCAAATGAGATTTACTTGATAATCTTGGAGCTAAGTTGTTCACCTATAATCTGCATCTGTCCTTTATTTCTTTGACTGTAAGTTTTCTGTCATATCGCACTATAGCAAATTTCTTGTCAAGGACCTCTCAAACCTACACACAGTCAGTTATTATGTATTTTATATTAACATGATATAAACTCATCTTTATAGATAGATAGATAGATAGATAGATAGATAGATAGATAGATAGATAGATAGATAAATAGATAGATAGATAGATAGATAGATAGATAGGTGTGCGTGTGTGTGTTATTTATGCATGCGTGTACATGTTCGTGTGTGCGTGCGTATGTGTATGCTGTACTTTTACAACGGGAATAATTCACTATAGCCCTACATTGCTTCTATGATCAGAGACTTTGAAAACACATTTTTCAATGATGACAAAATCTTTTCATTTTAACTAAAGTAAAAGGCACGATCTTTACATATTACCAAGGGAAGTCTTGTAGCATAGCTTTTCCACTTACTTATGAAGAACGACAAAATTAAACACCTGAAAGTCGCTTCAAACGCGATTCCTTTCAATGATCTCATATGGTGATCACACGAATATAACATTACCAAAATCACGTTTGATGATCAGACCCCTGCTTCGTTCCGTTCAGGAAAATACTTAAGCCCTGGCTACGTTTATTTGATTGAATCTCTGCACATATATATGTAATAGTGTTGCCGCTACATACAGAAACATCCTAAACCACAGCTTGAAATGTGCATTCAGCAATACACTACAGTTACTGCCTCACAGACGCTATATTTTATCTTTCTGATCATCTGCCACTACAAAAAATAAATACTTGGTCCTATAAACTAGTAAAACACATACACCTTCCAATTAGGCCCATCTTGTGTGCCTATTCTTCTCTCTACAACACAACATAACTTTAGAAATTCTTTCCCATCCTCTTTTTCCTACCTATGCCTATTTACAAATGTTCAAGGTAAACATAATCCGCATCACTTTCGAACCTTTGATGGCCGGCAAAATAGAATGCCCACCATTTTTGTTTTAGACAATAAAAATTTAAATGAGCATTCACGCTTTGAAGGAAAATTACCACGAAAAATATATACGCTCGGCAAGGAGAGAAATTTTCCATGACACAACTTCTTTTCATAGATATATCTTACCAAGCATAAAAATTTCTATACCTATGTTTTCTTTCTCAAATATTTAATAGCTATCAAGTTACTGGCTTTTTTTATGTATATAATTTTTCTTGTCCCAGTAACAAAGCTGTATACAATTGCGACATATATTTTATTAACTATAATGAAAAGTATGTCACAACCTATATTTCCAGTTTTACAACATTTCGAATGCTACAACCAGTTGTTTTCGGACAGCTTTTCGCATTGAAAAAAGTACTTGTTTCTTTGTGAGACTTTCTCTTCGCATGAGTGCGTGTGAACATGTGTGTGTGTGTGTGTGTGTGTGTGTGTGTGTGTGTGTGTGTGTGTGTGTGTGTGTGTGTGTGTGTGTGTGTGTGTGTGTGTGTGTGTGTGTATGTGTTTGCGTGTGAGTGTGTGTGCGTGCGTGTGTGTATGCGTGTGTGCATCTGTGTAGGAGGTCATGCATGCAAGAGTGTAATAATAAGCCGAATTTGCAATCCTCATGCCGCAGAAATTGCATCATTGTTTTCTTGCAACCGTCCACGTCTATAGTCTAGTAAGCTCAAAAAGTATCTTTCATGTATTCATGCCTTAGCACCTGAGTTTTGATTCGATTATCACAACCGTGTTTGTACTGCGAAAAATATCCAAGACAGTTATTGCCGCCACCACTATGTTAGTAGTGATTTTCTTCCCCAAATCCTCCCCGAGTGTAGCAATCTATCCTAACTCCTCTTCGTAATCTTCCAACCCTTCTTTGTTAAGTAACCGATTCACATCTAGCATGCTTCTGAACATCCAACTGTTTCTTGTCTTTGATAATAAATATTGTTAGCCTTGATGCCTATAATTCTATAAGCGGTTCCTATAAACTTTCGTTCTTGAAAGGACAGGTTTCATTTTTAATACTTATGTTTCTGTCTAAAAGATTTGTCTTCATTGACAATACGAAGGTCGCAAACTTGTAATCTATAAAGCGAATTTCCGCTAAAATGTAGACTGTTAATTAGCACCTTTATTTTACTAGGTAAAACGTAGTCGATCTGTTCACGTTGTAGCTGTGTTTGCAATGTCTCCAGACCGATTAAACTACTCGGGGACCGGTTCGGTCCAGACCTCCAAATGGAGAAGAACTGGGATGAGATAATGAGCAGAGTGGTCACTCTCATCCAGCTATGGGCCGAGATGAAGCTATCTCTAAAAGGTCAGGCTGAGGAGGCGAATGCTTACATCGCATCCATCATCTACTACCGCCTGACTGTCATGCCTTGTCCTGACTCTACTATCACGAAACTGAACGTATATGCTTTCGAAGGGGTACGTTCTACATAAGTGGGAGTTGATGGGGCTCCCTGGCTTCTCAATGATCTTAATGTTGAGTTTGGTCTCCTTCTGAGCCTTCCTAAATTTATGGGCTAGTTACCCATGGTGTGTAACCTTTACAAACATCGCTGTATATGTATGTATGTATAT
>NC_068981.1:124521485-124528040 GCF_001194135.2 Octopus bimaculoides
ATATATATATATATATATAATATAAATCCCATTCTCTCTGTGTGTGTATAAGGTTATGACAGCCGTATTTTTCAACTGATCGCGCTGAAATTTTACACATAAGTAAAAGACGTCACAGTGGGTGCATCAGTTAAATCTCATAACATAATCGTTAGTTTCAAAGTGAGATTTGCCCTTTTTTACTCAAAATCTTGATGGAATATCCGATTTCAGTAGCGCTTATTGGCCATCATTCAGCATATCACATACAAACCGCCGCTATGTTCGACCAATGCTGATCAGAGTGTTAATTGTATTAAGCCTTCTAAGCAATTTCATGAAAGAACATATGTGATTGCAGTAAAAATCGATATCATCCTAGAATGAACTGTACTCGAACACGTGCATCCAAGCATGTCATTCTGTTTAATAAATAAGCTAACACAAAAGAGTAAGAAGACAAGGAAATTATTTTGAATAAGTAAAAATGAAATAAAATATTAACTTTAACGAATAAATGGCACTAATTGGCTATGAGTCAACTGTGTGAATATTTTCTCACCACAAAATTCAATTGACAGTAGAAAATGACAAATTGATTAGTAATTCAACGTGGAAACTTGGATGACAAATATCTAAAACTTTAGCAAACAGTTTCTTATATAAAACAAAAAATGAGTGGTATTCTTAGACTTTTGCATGACTCACTTGATTTGATACGTACATGCCCATTGTTTATTCTTTAATTGCATTTCATGAAGAAGGAATATTAGTATCAACATTCCAAGGCAAATTCTTCTTATCATTTTTACCAATATTACAGTTCAAATTCATCGGTTAGATTCTAATAAAAGCACTATAATGGGTTGCTTTGACAAGCTTCAAACCGGCGAAGTGGCGGTGCTTCTAAACAAGTCTTAATAAGTGTGCTTCAAACCGTGATATTGTTCGTGAATGGCAAGTCTCGCGCCTTCAAAAAATAAATAAACTTCATCCTGCATATGATGCCCTCCAATATCCGTTATTGTTCGCCTATGGTGACGATGGCTACCATATTGACTTGTAAAAGTTTAATCCAAAAACGTTAACGGAAAACCATTTCACAAATGGAATTTTATGCATTTCGGCTTATGGTTCGCAACAATAACATCAACATTCTTCATAGAGCACTGACGCTCCTCAGTCAATACTGTGTAGACGCATTTGCTAAGGTAGGTATTTCTTATTTTATGATTTCTTTCGGAAAATTTCCTTACCCAGGTCACTAACTATATTTACCCCACACATTTTTTCCCTTTCCAGATTGACACTAAATGCCTCTAATGGATAAGATACCATCAAAAGGAATTGCGTACAAAAAAATATGGCAATCTTCGTGACGAAGTCAACCGAAAAGATCAGGTTAATGCTTCGAATATTGGAGGTTCTGTCGTTCTCGCATCATCATACATTGGAGGCGCCCGGTACATGCATGAAAAAGTGCAGGATGCTCTCATTTATGTCCACCACTGTGGCCGTCCAGATCTTTTCATCGTCTTCACTTGCAATCCAAAATGGGTTGATACCCAGTCTCACTTCGTGGCCCAAATCTTCCAGATAGCCACGCTTTCATCAGAGATGCCTCAGACACATTCTCAATGTTGGCTGGACCTAAAAAATTCCAGGCACACAGGTCCTGAGGACAGCTGATATCTTGAGTATTGAGGCAATGGTCCACAAGCAGCGGTTACGTTGGACTGGACACCTTATTAGAATGAAGGATAGCAGGATTCCTGAGCAGATGCTATATGCAGAACTTGTGAATGGAAGGAGACTCCGGCAGAAACCAAGGCTGCGATTTAAGGACTATGCCAAGTCCTCATTAAAGGCCTGTGATATGCTGGACACTGACTGGGAGAACAATGCCTGTCATCACCACAGATGGAGGAAGCAGGTTAAGGAGGGGATCGACACTTTTGAGAGAGCACGTATCCAGCATGAAGAACTTAAGCGAGCTGCACGAAAGCACACGGCTCGTATAGTGAATGTGGAAAGCTTGGTCTGCAATGTTTGCAGTCGTGTATGCTTGTCAAGAGCAGGGCGCATTAGCCACCAACGGAGCCGCAAATGCAAAATATAAGTTAGTCCTAGAGCGCACAATGTTCCTGAAGGTCGGCAATGGTTTTCCTCGGTCACGAGTGGACGGCCATCATGTATGTATGTATGTTTGTATATATCTATCCATCTATAGTCTTGTGAATGGAAACTGAAATAACTCTGTCGTTAGTATGTATGTATGTATGTATGTATGTATGTATGTATCTATCTATCTATCTATCTATCTATCTATCTATCTATCTGTCTATACACAGACGCGCGCGCATATATGCATACTTCTATGCATGCGTGTATTTGTGTTTGCTCTATATTTGTGACCCCACCGCCTGACAACAAGTGTTATTTGTTGTTCCCTTAACATAGCAGTTCAGCAAAAGAGACCGATAGAATTAGTACCAACCTTATAGAATAACTACTGGGATCCATGAGTGCGAGTAAACCGTTCAAAGCGGTACCTTAGCATGGTCGTAGTTCAGTGAGTGTAACAAATAAAAACATATATAAATATAGGGTGACCTCCGCTACCAAAAAAAAAAAAACAGAGCCCATAAAAATTTTATTAAATCCTAAAAGGTCCTGCAAATTTCTTGAAATTCTTGGCATAAAAGTCATGTTCTTTTTAAAATATACTCCAAATGACACACGTCGCTCAAACACTTACATACGTCGCGTAAAATTGTCAATTACTCGAACACATTTTTCTTTGGGGATTTCCCTGATTTCTGCTTTCAGTTCACCTATCGTTTGAGGTTTGTTCTAGTAAACATCCTTGAGATACCTCCAGAGATAAAAATCTGGGTGGTTTAAATCCAGTGAATGCGGTGCCAACTCAACGTCACATCTGTTGATCAGTCTCTCCTGACTTCGGTCTCAGCCAGGTTAGGGAGCCATTTGATGCGTAGGGGCTGACCCCGTCTTGCTGGAACCACTGTTCATCTCGATCTATCCCTCTACGTCATTTTATTTAAACAGTTTTATTCAAAGATTTGTGGGCTCTGTTTTTTGGGGGTCACCCTGTACATATATGATATACATACGTATAGACAAGTTAAAATAATGGTCATAACATATAATTCCTTTATTATAGCAAACTTGACTTACAGCTATTTCCAGTAGTCATATAGATAGGTTTACTCAATTGGTATATTGATCAACTGAGGTAAATTGAAAGACTTGAGAAAATTAATGATACCTTCGCCAGAGCCATTGCTGGAAATAAACAGTAGAAAAGGTAAAGGCAGGATACAATGAGGCGGGATCAACTGAGTGAGTGGTACTTGGTAGAAGTAGCATATACATATATATATATATTATCTGCTGTTATTTACTCTGTCCGGTCAGAAAGTTAACATTGGTTTCACGCAAAACCAATGAAAACTTTCTGACTAGCCACAAAATAATGGAAACACCTAGCATCATAACATCATAATTTTGAAATATCGATAAAACCGTCAAAAGCTTGATTATTTTTATGCTTTTTGATTTATTATTAGTGTTGCTAAATATGTTTTGCTAAAATTGCTGTTTCTTTTGAGATACCATCAGAAAAAGGTAATTAAAATTCATTAAAATGACAGATCTATCGGACTTCCAAAGAGATCAAATTGCTGGTGCTCGTATAGCAGGCGCTAGCGTAACGAAAACTGCCGAAATGTTTGGTGTATCAAGAGGTACTGTCTCGAAAGTAATGAAAGCCTTTGAGAAAGAGTGAAAAACCTCATCGTAGAAACAAAACTCCGGAAGAAAACCAAAACTTTCAGATAAGGACCGTCGAACTCTTACGCAAATTGTTAGAAAGGATCACAAAAGTACAGCCCCCAAGATTACTGCAGAGCTTAATGACCACCTCCAGAACCTAGTTAGCACAAAAACTGTTCACCAGGAGCAGCACAAAGCTGGATTTCATGGGAGGGCTGCAATCAGAAAACCACTATTTTCAAAAACGAACATTTCAAAGCGTTTAGAGTGAAGTAAAAACCTACAGAATTGGTCTCTAGAGTAGTGGAAGAATGTTATTTTCTCGGACAGTCATCCTTTACCTCATTTCCGACCACCGGCCGAATATACGGTGGAGACAGCAAAAAGAAGCATGTGACCCAGACTGCCTTCTTCCAACTATTAAACATAGAGGAGGATCTGTTATGATCGGGGGAGGGGGCTATGTCTTGGAAATCCGCCGGCCCAATGGTTTCCCTTCATGGCAGAATTAATAGTCAAGACTATTTAAACATTTTATGTGATCAAATTCATCCTATGGTTGTGGAACTGTTTCTGGAGGGAAACGCATCCTTTCAGGATGAGAATGCATCAATTCACAGAGCTAAACTTGTTACTGAATGGCACGAGGAACATTCTAGTGAAGTTGAACATCTTATCTGGCCACCACTGTCCCCAGATTTCCATATTATAGAACATTTATGGTGCATTTTAGAAAAGCAAGTAAGGAGTCGATATCCTCTACCATAATCACTATAAGAACTGAAGACTGTTTCCTTTGGAAACAATTCAAACTTTGTACGAGTCCATACCTCGTGGAATTCAAGCTGTAATTACTGCCAAAGGCGGTCCTACCCCATATTAAAATACATTTTTAAGGTGTTTCCATTACTTTGTCTAACCCCTGTATATGTGTGTATGTGTGCGCGCGTGCGCGTGTGTCTGTTTGTGTCTGTGTGTTTCTGTGTCTGTGTGTTTCTGTGTGTGTGTGTGGAGGCGCAATGGTCCAGTGGTTAGGGCAGCGGACTTGCGGTCGTGGGATCGCGGTTTCGATTCCCAGACTGGGCGTTGTGAGTGTTTATTGAGCGAAAACGCCTAAAGCTCCACGAAGCTCTGGCAGGGGTTGGTGGTGAATCCTGCTGTTCTCTTTCACCACGATTTTCTCTCATTCTTTCTTCCTGTTTCTGTTGTACCTGTATTTCAAAGGGTTGGGCTTGTCACACACTGTGTCACGCTGAATCTCCCCGACAACTATGTTCAGGGTACACGTGTCTGTGGAGTGCTCAGCCACTTACACGTTAATTTCACGAGCTGGGTGCCACGACGATATATATATATATAAGGAAAATAAGACAAAGCAGAAAATGCTTAAGCAATTTCATCATGAAGAACATTTTAGTGGATAAATTAAATGAAATATTTTTTTAAATATTTCCACAGTTTTCAAATGCAAGGGACATTTTCTTTTTTCCTGTCTGTCTACAATTTATCTGAAAATTACAAGTTACTTTCAAAGTATTGTTAGGGTCTATGGACTGATATTCTTAATGTATACAGATTTGTGAGATATATACATAAGTTTTAGGAGTTATTTACAAATATTTCAAGGGTGGAGAGAAGAATTGATTGTTGTTCTGTTCTAGTGGGGGTTGGTTGTTCCTAAAATGAATTAATGTTCAGTTCTGGTTTATATTTCTGGATGAATGAGGCTTCTTTATTAAGACGAGCTTGTGTTGAGGTCCAGTCAGCAAATTTGTACAGAAGGAATATATAGAATTGTGGTTGCAATTGTTTAGCACATAGGTCAATATGTTCGCTGAGATATATCTGGCGATATTGTGGTGAAGCTATTTGTTGACGGTGCACCGTACAGCGGCGTTGGATTTTCCCGTACTTCCGACATAATCTTTCTGGCAGCCCGAGCATCTGATCACATAAATTAGATTTTCGAACGCACAAGTGAAATGTGATTTGATTGTAAAATGTTGCCCTTGTTTGAAATCGTATTCTGACCCTTCGAAAAGGTTGGGACATGTTCTACAGTTGGAGTGATTACATTTTTTCACTTTTGCGTTGGTTGTAGTTGGGGGTAATTTTGCATTTGCTAGTATTTTCTTTAGTGAGTTTGACTGTTTGTTGCTTTTGACTATTTTAAGGTAACGTAGAATTCTGTTCAGTTTAGGGTCTTATGTAGTATTGGTAGATTTTTGCATGCTTGTGTTGAATGCTTCTTTGTTTCTGGGGTTGTATGTTGATATGTAGGGTTGTATGTTTTAAGAGTAGGCTTGTTGTTGTCTGTGGTTTTTCTTAGTGCCTCAGTATTGATGGATTTCGCACGTTTTATCCCTTCATTTATAAGTTGGATTGGATAGTGCCTGTCCAGGAGTATGTTTTGAGTTCTTGTAATCTTAAATCCCTGGTATTTATGTTTTGAGTTCTTGTAATCTTAAATCCTTGGTATTTTTCTTCGAAACGATGGTGCAGATACTTCTTGTGAGATTGAAGAGGATGTTTGTTTTCGTATGTCTCGGGTGACAAGAGCTAAAAAGAAGGTATTGCATAGTATCTGTCATTTTATAAAAGATGTCTGTTTCTATTTTGTTGTTGTTGACTGCAAAAATTGACTGCAAAAATTATTGTCAACAACAAAAATGGTGTCCCCATGATTTTAAAAAATTTTCCCTGTACTGAAATCTGAGACCTTGGAAGTTTAATAAACGTAAGACGCGAAACCAGTACTCCCAGTTTATTATATAATGTAGT
>NC_068981.1:124528076-124530093 GCF_001194135.2 Octopus bimaculoides
TTTTTATTCTACAAAAGTATAGAATAACCCTTCAGATTAATGCCAAAATGTATTTGTTATAACTGGACATAAAAATGAAGATTAATATGATTACACACACAGATACACACACACACACACACACACACACACACACACACACACACACAGATACACACACACGCACGAACGCGCGCACACACACACTTACATACACACACAATCGTGAGTTGGCTGAAAAGCTCATAGGCTGTCCAAGATCTCATCATAGAATGTGACCGAATGTGGTTCCCCTTGCGGCCAACACATTTCTTCCATCGGTGTCGCAATGTTTGGATCCAACTGGTGAAGAAGCTTCCCTCCCTGTTGCTCGAAAAAGTATTCAACGGCAGATGTGACGTCATTATAACTTCGATTCTGGTTCCCAGCCAAGAGTTTTTTTTTCTCGTGTTGGAGAGACAAATGATAGTCAGATGGGGCCAAATCAGGAAAATAGGGACGGTGATCAACCAGTTCAAAGCCACAGTCATACACACCAGCCACTGAAGCCGAAGACTTGTGAGCTGGAGCATAGTCTTTATGAAACAAAACTCCATTCGTCAGTTTTCTTGGACGTTTAGTCTTCGTAACTGTCTCAGCAAGTTGGTATAGTACCCTTTTTCGACAGTATGACCTTTTTGAAGATAATCAATAAATACAATGACTTTTGCATCTCAAACAGGGAGGCCATCACCTTCTCTGCAGATGAAACGACCTTGGCCTTCTTTTGAACAGGTGAGGTGGAGGTTTTTCCACGGCATGGATTATCTCTTTTTCTCTGGCTCAAAGTGATGAACCCATCACACATTCCGGTTAAGGAAACGTTCAAGGTAACCAGCTGGATCCGCCTCAAGCAATGTCTGATTTTCCTGTAATGCGATCAGCTTCTTGCGCTTTTGATCAGATGTCAGAAGACGTAGCACCCACCGAAGAGAATATTCTCAACTCTCTTATGGCATACGTTAATAGCATTGACTATTTGATTTATAGTCAATCGTCTGCCATCTGTCACCATATACTGAACAATGTTTTCCTCGGTGATGGTAGTTGCAGGACATCCAGACCTTTGGTCATCTTCAAGACTTTCTCTTCCTCTCCTAAATTCAGCTGCTCACTTTTGCACTGCTGATAAAGCTGGAGCGTCATCCCTTAATGTAACAACCATGTGAACATGAATGTCTTTAAGAACCAAACCGTTTTTCTGCAGGTATTGATAACACCACGGTGACAAATTTTATCCACTTTCAAGAGAAGTTGCTACTAGTTATTTTCGAAGTCTTCTTTGAAAAATCAGATGTCAGTTTACATGACCCCCTCCCCAAAAGAAAAAAAAAACAATGTAGTTCTTAACAAGAAAGATTGAATTTAATGCATGAAAGATTTCGCAGTTTTAGCATCACGCCTTCATAGTCAGCCTTTGAACTTTTCAGCTCACCCCTGTATGCATGTGTCTGAGTGTTCACATATGTGTACACATGTATGTATGTGTGTATGTATGTATGTAATGTATGTATGTATATATGCAGGTATATGTGTGACTCCAGCCTATGGTTGGTAAGTATCAAATAGGATACTCCGGTTGTGCACACAGAAAACCAACTCTATGAGTATTTAGCGAGGTTTTTGTAATATTCTCATTCTTCTATTTAAAATGCGTAAGAAACAGGTGTTATGTCTGTTATTATTCATTTGATTATATACAATGGAGTGCAAAAGTAGGTATACAGTCATGAAAAAAGAAAACACGTAAATACTCATTTATTTTTATCAAAACAATTAAAAGTTACGATAAAAGTAGTAATTATAGTCGAGCAAATCGACCCCAGGACTTAGCCTTTGTAAGCGTGGTACTTATTCTATCGGTCTCTTTTGCTGAACCGCTAATTTACGGGGGACATAAACATACCAGCATCGGTTGTCAAGCGATGGTGAGGAGACAAACGCAGACACACACACACACACGCACATATATATATATATATATATATATATATATATA
>NC_068981.1:124530325-124533742 GCF_001194135.2 Octopus bimaculoides
ATATATATATATATATATATATACGACGGGCTTCTTTCAGTTTCCGTCTACCAGATCCACTCACAAGGCTTTGGTCGGCTCCAGGCTATAGTAGAAGACACTTGTCCAAGGTGCCACGTAGTGGGACTGAACCCGGAACGGTTGATAAGCAAGCTACTTACCACACAGCCACTCCTGCGCCTATAGCTACTCCCAGCAGCAATTCAAAAGTAAGCTACTTTGAGAAAATCTGAGCAATTCTACAAAGCGTAAATTTTTAATTGCTATCTATTCCAAAATTGTTTAAATATAGTTACAGTTCATTTAATCTTAGTAATCATTTCTTCTAGATCAGAGTCAGACCTAAATACAAATGAATACAAATTCATCAGCCATTACGAAACACAATGACAAGTCTCTTTAGCTTTATTTATCTATCTATCTATCTATCTATCTATCTATCTATCTATCTATCTATCTTTTTGTTTATTTAATAGCATATTTATTTATTTATCTATTTATTTATTTATTTTTTAGGTTACTTAAGTGTGGGTGTTTGAGAAAGACAGACAATTAGTACAAAAAGTTTTTCTTACCATTGTGACCTCACTCTTTCTCCCACCTGTCTTTCTCTCTCCTTCTCTCTCTCTCTCTCTCCCTTTTCTCTCTTTATCTCATATTACAATACGTGTATAGATAGATAAATACAGCTATAGATACATGCCATATATATATATATATATATATATATATCTGTGTGTGTGTGTGTACATGTTTGTGTGTATATGTTTGTGTGTATGAATGTATCTCAGTGTGACAAAAAGAAAGAAAGAAAGAAAGAAAGAAAATATGTGGAAATGAAAGAAAACTCATGTCAGTGTGAATTTTAGATTCGAACAAATGGTTGAAACAGGACATATATTGTGAACATTTTCTTTTCTTTAAATTCAGTTGCAAAGGGTGAATATGCATACATATATACATTCATACACACACACACACACACACACACACACACACACACACACACACACACACACACACACACACACACACACACACACACACACACACACACATAAGCGTTATATGAATGTATGCATGCATGGATGGATGCATATATGTAAGTATATTATGTATGTATGCATACATAATCTAGTGTTGACTAATTCGCACTCAACAGGTTATGTGATGGCGCGAAGCTAGAATTAATGGCTACAATGGGAATATATTTGTTTTGTACTACACGCAATAAAGAATATTTTGTTTGTGTTCGTAGTTCGTAACCTGGCATTCAAACAACAGACATATAAACATACATAGAAAAGCACGGAGAGGTGCTGAATAGTTCCTGGCTTTGGGTAAAAGAAAATACAGGAGGATCAGTTAATTACGATTTTATTCAACATATTCCTCTCTTAGAATCACACACTTCTAACAGCGATTCTGTAATTTTTCTAAGCCTTGTAAAAAAAACTCGGAAGGTTGGGCTGCAACTAGGCCTTTCGCGAGACCCTTAAAAATTAAGGCCAGAAAGTTTTCAGCACCCTTTGCATATAGGTGATTGGCTTTTCCCCTCGCTGATCGACGGTATTGCAGACAGTAACTTAACCATTTCAGCTGTAACTAGGCTGTTTCTAGGAGCAATTGGCCTGCGCAGAATACTCTTACATTTCTCCACTCATGGATACGTCATGAAGGAAAGACATACCAATAAGTTCGCAGAGTTTTCCAGATAATTTTGGTATAACCACTCATATCTGCTTTAGTGTTCCTCCCTTTGTAGAAGTTTACTTCCTTAGCCTTTTTTTAAACGCTCAATAAATTTTCCCAAAAGACATCAGGGTTTTATTATTAGAGAGGGCATGAGGGCGGCGAGTTGGAAGAGTCATTAGCTCGTCGGACGAAATGCTTAGCGGTATTTCACCTGTTGTTACGTTCTGAGGTCGACTTTGCCTTTCATCCTTTCGAGAATCGATAAATTAAGTTCCAGTGAAACGTTGGAATCGATGTAATCGACTAGTCTCCTCCCCGAAAATTTCAGGCCTTGTGCCTTTAGTAGAAAAGATTATTATAGTGGGCATGGTATACTTGAATATATCCGTCTACGAGATTGTGCGAAACTTAAAATGATGGTTAGAATGAGAACAGAAGCGGATAATAAATTATATAGATATTTGTCGTATTTTACGCGTACAAGCTGCAACAGAAAAACCTCCATTGATGTGGCGATAATGAAGTTAAGCAGGCGATAATGAAGTTAAGCAGGCGATAATGAAGTTAAGCAGGCGATAATGAAATTAAGCAGGCGATAATGAAGTTAAGCAGGCGATAATGGTGTTTACATGTGCTTAATGTTTTATTGTCTTTTTTTGTTCCTTTTTTTCTTTCTTTAATTATCATCATGATTTGCATCACTTACGCTCATCATGAATTGCGAAACTGAAGGTTTAAGTAATCTTGGGTTTGTTCGCAACCCGACTTGCAAATATAACATGCATGATGATTTGCCTCATCTTGTCAAGTGAATAACCGTTCCACATTCAGCCTGATTGTCCTAATCCCCTTTCAAACCTACATGTGTGCGGATATAACTTTTCTTGCCATTCATCCATCATCATAGCACCTTTATAGAATGCGTAACGAATCAAGAAATGAAATGGAGTGACATTTGTATGTCATTGGATTTAAGGTAGGTTCCACTGACAAGCATTGCAAGATGACTGACATTAATTGATTTCAAGTTTTATATCGGACTAACTTTGTCCTAGAAGCGTTATCTTCTCATGGCTTTGTCAACAGAAACCCCTTCCAAACCTGAGAAATCTCTTTAACCCAAATATAGGCCCCTGAGACATAAATAGGACCTAGGATTGATGGTACTTAAGGAGTGACTCCGTGTCTGTCACAACCCCAGTGCTCCTAAACAGGAACCTGATCACCATTACGCCATATGCCCGTAGGCTTATGGCTAAGTAGTGGTTAAGAGCCCGGGCTACTAACCTCAAGATTCCGAGTTCGATTTCAGGCAGTAACCTGAATAATAATAATAATAATAATAATAATAATAATAATAATAATAATAATAATAATAATAATAATAATGATGATGATGATAATAATAATAATAATAATAACAATAATAATAATAATAATAATAATAATAATAACAACAACAACAACAACAACAACAACAACAACAACATCAAAAAATACCTTACGAATGAGAACCCATGTTCGAGATTTCCCCAAAACACATGAAGGCTAGAGGGTATATCAGCCGAAACGTGGTGTTAACAAAAAAGATGAGGACAAATATCCGTCAATTGTAAATAATGTAAATAATGTACATAATTCATCATCTCTTAAATATAGAACTGTATATATATATTTATTTATATATATATATATATTTATTTATATATAATATTTATATAT
>NC_068981.1:124534019-124535173 GCF_001194135.2 Octopus bimaculoides
TTGATAGATATTTCGGAGTGTAAGCTCAGATCTTGTGAACGCTACTGTTTTTTACATAGAGGTTCTCTCGGTCTCATCTCTTAATTCTTTCTCCAAGTAAAAAGGCAAAACCCCATTCGGTCATCAATGACTGTGGAACTGCACCTAGAAAATGATCTTTCGAGGCTCAAATCCGAGCAAGGTTGTTTATGGAAGACTAGCAGTCACCCATGCATATCAGCCTCTCCTCTCCGCGTCACCGATACAGCTTGGCACCAGTGACGTCGAAACTCATTTCTACAGCTGAGTGAACTAGAACAACGTAAAATAAAGTGTCTTGCTGAAAAACATAACACACAGCCCGGTCTGGGAATCGAACTCACTACCTCGTGATGATCCCGACATTCTAATCACTGTGCTAACATATAACACATATAACTTTAGACATTCCTTAATCTAATGTTTATTGGTTGATAGTTGAGGTGGTTTAGGTTGCTTGGTTTCGATTGTAGCGATGGCCATATTGCTCTTCTTAATTATTGTTCTGTTGGTGTTTAGTTTCCAGTCAATATTCATTTCCCAAACATCAAAGACATTTCATTCAAATTTGGAGTTGGTTAACTTGTTCATACTATCGTTGGTGTTGTTATTAGTCATTCAGTAATAGATGGATTGGTAATGGCGATAGTTGTAATAGTTATGGTGTTGGTGTTGATTCTGTTCGTCTAGATCAGTGATTCTCAGTCGGAGTCCACACGGCCACTGAGGGTCCATATGAGATTTTTATGAGCCACGCAACAAAATAGTAAATTGTGGAACCACAATAGTATTTTAAGGGACCTTGTGAAAATGTTGCTTCAGATGTATGTATTGGTATGTATTGCAAGAAACATCTAGGTTTCTTTCTCGAATATTTTACATAGTCCAACCCACACAAGTTAGTGTGTGAATAACAAAATAGGAATTTTTAATTAAGTTTCTATAAAACTAATTTTTAAACATCGAATAGCTATGGGTCCACAAGAATAAAAGAGTAATCAGAAGAGTCCACAGATAAAAAAAATGCTTGAGAAACCTTGGTCTAGATGAGAGATAATGATGATGACCAAAGTAGGTGTATGTCTGTGTGTGTGTGTGTATATATATATATATATATATATATATATATATATATA
>NC_068981.1:124535572-124536535 GCF_001194135.2 Octopus bimaculoides
GTGTGTGTGTGTGTGTGTGGAGAAATTGGGGGTCTTTGTTTTTTCTTCTTTCTAAAGGATATTCAGTTGTGGTTTATATTTTTTAATGAACATGATTTCCTTATTCAAACGGATTGGGTTGAAGTGTTTCCGGTATATTGACAGAGGGGGAAGGTTTGGTATTTCGAGTTTATGCTTGCCGGACATTGGTCTAGGTGTTTGCTTACGGAGATTTTCCTGGTCGTTGGGTCCAGGATTTGTTGTCTGTGTACCGTCAGTCTGTCCCTCCAGGTCAAACTAGTTTGACCTATGCAGTCTCCATCACACTTTCCACATAGATTAAGTTCTTCGATGCATAGGTAAAGTAATCTTTTAAGGTAAAAGTTTGACCTGACTCAAATTTCTATGCTGAGCTCTGTAAGAGAAAGATGCAAGTCCCACGGTTAGGGTGGTTGCACTTTTCGACTAGTGGAATTGTATTTTTGGTGGGTAATTCGGCGCTGATGAGTAACTCTTTTAGGGATTGCGGTTGTCTCTTGCTTTTAATAATCTTGTGTATTTCCAGTGCCTTTTTCATTCGCAGGTCATTCATAAGGAGGGGTATGTTTTGGTTGATGATGTATGCTTCCATGTTCCTAGGATTGTGTGTTGATACGTAAGATAAAGTTTTTAAAGTGTCATAGGGTTTTCTTGTTTACTGTAACTCTCGGGTGTCTATCATTTTTGCACGTTCCATTCCCTTTGTTAAAGCACCATTAAATTAGCCATCAACGTATCACATTTAGCATATATACACCGGTAACAAGCAAAATGTTGTGCTTTTCCTTAGAGATAAGGATGCAACATACACACACAAACACACACACATACACACACACACACACAAACACACATATATATATATAAATATATGTATATATATATGTATATATATATATGTATATAAATATATGTATATGTATATATATATATATATATATATAT
>NC_068981.1:124536949-124539013 GCF_001194135.2 Octopus bimaculoides
TATATATATATATATATATTATATGCATATATACATACGTATATAGATATGCATATGCGGGCACAGGAGGTCACGAAACGTGTAAAACAAAAAATACGAAGTACGAGTAAATGGAATACAAACTATTTTTTCGAACAACGAAAGACACAAATGGAAAACAAGACAAACAACATAAAGAACGACCCTTCATCAGTTGTTGGCTGTCTTTTCTACTCTCGTATTTCGAGCATTTAACAACAATATACGCTTTCGAAAAAGCAGTTGCTCCCGCAAAGCAAATTAAATAAAATTTGGGATGTTTGCGAAGGGTGAAAATTGGTAACATAAACAGGACAGTGAAAACAAACAGGAAGGGCTACTAAGCCTAAACGAGGTTGTGGTGGCGAACGCGTAAATCAGGAAACAGACAAGAACACGTCTTCCTTGTTCCAGCTACAACGGAGAGAAAGAAAGAATCGCAAGTTAGGAGAAGAAAGATATGTATAAAAAAGATACATATATATACATCACACACACACACACACATATACATATATATACCTATATATATATCGGATGGAGACGAATGATGGTCCCGGGTAGATATTCGCAATGTCCCTGAATATATTATTTACTGGTTCCTATAGATTAGAGGCAACAAATTTTATCAAGACATGTGATAAGCCCCAAGAGGGTTGAATACACCTGGCCTCCCCGCTAACTGATTTTTCGTCTCCTTATGACATATATTCTGTTTTTAACACAGCTCGTCTATAAAAAAACGAAACCTGTAATATCTTGCCAGTCAACAGTGTATATAATTAAATTATGATACTTAGATGGCATATATGTACGAGTGTTTGTGTATATTTACATTGTATATGCACACAAATGTTAACTAACGTCCTGAAAGACGGTGTGTTTAGAATAAGTTTCAAATGCTATATTATATGTTTTGAAGGGAAAATACTTGTGCTGCATGTGCAAATAGATACTTTGATGAGACAAGAAGAAGAAGAAGAAGAAGAAGAAGAAGAAGAAGAGGAGGAGGAGGAGGAGGAGGAGGAGAAAAAGAAGAAGAAGAAGAAGAAAGAGGAGGAGAAGAAGAAGAAGAAGAAGAAGAAGAAGAAGAAGAAGAAGAAGAAGAAGAAGAAGAAGAAGAAGAAGAAGAAGAAGAAGATGTACTTGTACACTTGGGTGCTCAGAGACATACATGCATACATACATACATACAGACAGACAGACAGATAGACAGATAGACAGATAGACAGACAGACAGGCATGTATGACAGACAAACATTTGACTATTTCTGTTGGTGTTGTTTAAATTCCAATGAAAGAGCCTTGAAAAATAGCATGCCTAATTATGAGATTACCGCTACAATCATTAAAATCTCTGTCAAAATATGTAAAGCATCTTAGACGTTTAGCATGTACTAAATGCTTATATGCAGGTACAGACATGCTAGTATTTTTTTTGTGTACATGTACATGTACATGAATCAGAACACGGCTTTTTTAACGAGAAAAGCACTTTGCTACCAATTATCAACAGGTAGGTTAATTAAATTGAATATCTTAACTGAGACTCAGGGAAAAGGAAGTATCTTATATGAATTTCGTTTGCCAGCCCATAATATAGAAGATTAATACATTCCTTATAAATCACTTTTAACAACAACAACAACAGCAATAATAATAGCAATAATAGTGAGCCAGAAGACAGCATTGTTGGGTACAGCTGGCATTCTAAGGAGAGTATTGTCTCTTTGAGTCGCAGGAGAAGAGACTACTTGAAACCTTTGGTGATTTGTTATTGCCTGCTTTCAAGTAAAGAAAATCCGATAATTAAGAACTATCCGAGAATCTTTCATAATAATAATAATAATAATAATAATAATAATAATAATAATAATAATAATAAAAGAAAAATAAAAGAAAAATAATGACAGGATATAGGATGCACCACCCAAAATCTGACATAGAAAGGCTATATATACAACGCACAGAAGGTGGCAGGGGTCTTATACAGCTAGAAAACTATTATAAAATAACCACCATAGGACTGCAAAAATACCTACTCCA
>NC_068981.1:124539923-124546467 GCF_001194135.2 Octopus bimaculoides
TCATAGTAGGTGCCTTAGGTATAATAAAAAAATATTCAGACAAATACATAACAAAAATAGCAGGACTTACAAATATATATAACATACAGAAAATTGCACTACTGGGTACTGCACACATTCTACGCAAAACACTTTCAATACAGTAAACATAAGAGCACCACAGCAAACTACAGCACATACCCAAGGGGCACAGAGCTGCGCTCGGTAGTGAAGTGAAAGCACGTTATAAAAATAAAACTACTGAATAATAATAATAATAATAATAATAATAATAATAATAATAATAATAATAATGGTAGGGTGATATGTGCTGCATTTTTTTATGGGGGGAGTATTGTATTGTATCAGAATGATTTGTTATGGGGATTGGTTTGAGCATTGCTAATATCAAAAGAAAAATTTTCCTGGAGAATTCGTTGTTCCCTTTCATATTTGTCCTATGTTTGATCCCCCTCAGCTTAGTATTAAGGAAGGCAAAGGCAGGGTGTCAGTTCAGAAATAGTAATGGGAAAATTAACCATTTGGTCTACATCTGAAGCTTTTTGGTAAGAATGAAAAAGAGATAGATTCTTTATTACAGACTGAAAGGCTCTTCAGCAAAGATATAGGCATGGAATTTGGCATAGATAAATGTGCAATATTAGTCATGAGAAGGGAACAAATAGTCAACAGTGAAGGCATCCAATTACCAGATGGCCAGACTTTAAAATCATTGAGAGAGAGAGAGAGAGAGTTATAAGTATCTAGGCGTATTAGAATCTGACAAAGTACTAACTATAGGAATGAAAACGAAAATTGAGAAATACTTCAGAAGGGAGAGGAAGTTAATGAAGTCAAAGTTAAATGGCCCAGACCTAGTGTAGGTTGTAAATATTTGGGCAGAATCGTTACTTAGATACACAGCGGCTTTTGTAGATTTGACAAAAACTGAATTAAACAGAACTAGGAAGGAATTCAATACGATTGGAGGACTCCATCCAAGGGCAGGAATAGCAAGATTATACTTACTTAGAAAGGAAAGCGGAAGAGGGTTAATATCAGTAGAAGACTTCGTGGAGTTAGCAAGAGTAGTCATAGACTCCTACGTAGGTAACAGTGAAGAAAGTCTCTTAAAAGCAGCTAGAGCCACAGCAAGACATAGGCAAACCAAAAATCCAAACGAAGTTAAAAACCAGAAAAAACAACAGAAATTGCCTGAATGGCAGGAGAAGGCATTGCATGGTAGATTCCCAAAGATAGTTGCAGCAAATAGTAGTAGTGAGACATGGTTACGGTTGCAGAAAGGAAAGCTGGAAACGGAGAGAAAAAGTGTGTTAGTAGCAGCACAGGATCAAGCATTGAAGACTAATTGGATAAACGCCAAAATACACAAAAGCCAAGTTGATTCCCGATGTAGGTCTACCATCTCCTTCGTTTATCCCCAGGTATTTGTAATTTTCCTGTGGGTCAAGCTCCGTGATGGTAGTGTCGGTATCTAATTTAATGGAAGCTGTTTGCCTGAACTGGCCTCTTACAAAAGTTGCTTTAGAACACTTGTCAAGGCTAAAGTCCATCCCGATATCATTGTTGAATTCTTTAACAGTTGTAAGTAGCCCTTCTAGCAAACAGCTTCAGATCGTTCATATAAAACAGGTGGTTTATTGTCGTATTGCAAACTCTGAACCCATACCTGGTGTTATTTAGTCCGTTTCAGAGTGGGGACCAATGCCATTATTATCATCATTATTACTATTATCATTATTATTATTATTATTATTATTATTATTATTATTATTATTATTATTATTATTATTATTATTATTATTATTATTATTATTATTATTATTATTATTAGTGTTGTTGTTGCTGTTGTTGTTATTTTCATGTATACACAACAGATTAGACAGTTGGAAAAGAAAAAGTTCTAACATCGGGCTACAAAATATAACCTCAGATGCCAAGAATCTTCCTTAGTATCCTAGCTGTCCCTAATAACACTGTTTTCTGCAACTGTACTAAACTGAGTTTTATGCCTATTTCCTCTATCCATCTGTTCAGATCTTTAGAGATAGTCCCAATGCACCTATAACTACTAGGATACATTTCCATAATTTTTATAAGTTTGAAGAAATCTAGCTGCTATTACTCACAGGAAGACTACCTAATTGGCTAGACCAACAAAGTTGCAATGTATCGTTAATGCAGTTCATTCTTCGTTTCACTGATTTCACTGTTCATATAACATATAGCTCATTGAACATATGAAATCCTAAGAAGATCTCGTACACGTACTTAATAACGAAGTAATTGCTAAGAAAAGCAAAATCAAAATATCTCAGACGATTAAAAAAGCAATGTTGTTATTGTTGTTTTACTTCATAATCGCAAATAAGTAAAGTCCTTATTCCTACTTTCAGTACCTTTTGAGATAATGTCGACGACACTCAAATAATCCACAGACAAAACGTGACAAAAACAGTGTTTACGCCTTTTTCTTGTTCGTTGGCTATGACGAGGTATACAAAATATGGTGCTTTTTCTAACATAAACAAGGTATTTTGTGGTGTGTAGAGTTTAAAATTTCATTTCATTTACAAATCTTGTTAGATTTTGCTGACAGCTGAAATGTTCTTTTTCTTTCTAGATGTATTTAGCCTTCAGGAGACATATAAATAAAGGGGGTGGGTTGGTGCTAACTGCGGTAAGTAAAAGAAATACAAAATCGAAAATAAGAACGAATAATAGCGGCTTAAAACAATATCCACATAAATAAACTTGAATTGTTTGTTATCTGTGCCTAGTCTGAATCTAATACACAATGTATATATGTATATATATATATGTATATATATATATATATGTATCTATATATGTACGTACGCATGTATGTATGTGTATATCTATGCATATATATGTACGTACTTTTATGCATATATGCATGTATGTGTGTATACATATATGTATGCGTCAATGTATGTGTATATGTATATGTGTAACTATGTATCTGTGTGTGTGTGTGTGTGTGTGTGTGTGTGTGTTATCTTGCGCATATATGTGTGGGGGTGGTAAGTTTATGCATATGTATGCGTATATGAATATATGTATACTTTTATGATGTAAACTTTTACCTAAGCAAAATATATACCGGTCCTCTTTAGTTCGTTGGTGCGTGTGTGGATTAGCTTCCTTTCCTCTGGGCATGCATGTCATTTTAATACACACATGTATGTGCTTCATTACTGTTTATGTGTTTGTGCATGTGTGTGTATGTGTGTATGTGTTTGTGTGTGTGTGTGTTTATGTGTGTGTATGTGTATACGTTAGATTGTATTCCCTATATACAAGTGTATATGTTCAGGTCAGGAACTTTCTTCCGTATGTATAGATTTATGCACGTACGTACGTCTCTACCTTATTCTTTAATCTCTAGCTGGCGACCAGAGGAGAGGATGTCCTTTCAACTAATATGCTGCTGGTTGCTGCTGGGTGACTGACTTTAGTGACGATATTATTCCACGCTTTCGATCCATGGCACTGACCTTAACATGCTTGAGGTCGAGGCGCAGCGACTTGAGGTCTTCCTCAATTTGTTTCACCCATGTCTTCTTTGGCGCGCTGTGCTGGAATCTCCAGTCGCTGCGGCCACACAAGTTGATGTGATAGTCTTCATATGCTTATCATGCAGACGTGGCTAAACTACTGTAGTATACGCTGCCTGATTTGGTTTCGATGATCGGCTGCTGCTGGGGCATTATTTTCGGATGTTATTGTTTAAGATATCAAGGACCTGACGAAGACACCAAATTTGAGACACCTTGATCTTGTTCAGATCTTGTCTGAGGATGGTCCAGGTCCCAGTGCTGTAGAGGAGAACAGATAGAACCACCGTACAGAAAAGAAGGATTTTGGTCCTTAGGAAGATGTTGGGCATATTCCAGACATACTATCGAAGGAATGAGAACGCAGAAGTCGCAGACCCGCTTCGGCAGTTGATCTCTGCTGCTGATGCTTCTTACTTCTTCGCAACCAGTGAGTCGAAATATCTTAACTCCGATGACCTATCGATCCTCCCGACATTCCGATGAGCGATTGTACAAGTACGTACGTACCTACCTACCTACCTACCTACCTACCTACCCACCTACCTACCTACCTACCTACCTACCTACCTACCTACCTATCTACCTACCTACCTACCCACCTACCTACCTACCTACCTACCTAAATTTGCATCTAATGACTAAGGTAATAAGTATTACAAGAGCTCAGGTTGGTATACCACTAAAACTCCTACTTGAACTGCGACTAAAACAAAAGTGGCATTGTTTTTATCCTAGCAATAAATGGTTATAAGTAGTTCATCATTGAGCGGGTATATATATATTAGAAAGGAAAAATTAACAAGCAGAGCATGCGGTATGTAATTTATAATTCAAACATAATTGCAAAGTTGTTAGAGATTAAGAAGTTATGCATAAAGAATAAAATTAATGAATATCCATAGTAAAAGATGTTAGTAGTTACAAGTTCTACTAATATCCTTTATTAAGGATATTCCTTAATTCTTCCTCTCTGAAGACTGCATCGTTGGTTTTTGTATAGAAATCTTTCCTCAATGAGTTTTGCACCTTATGCACAGCTATTCTAGAAACAGCTGTAAGAGATTTTATGCATAAATTATTAATCCCTTATTTACTCTAACAACTCTGCAATTATCTTTGAATTATAAATTACATGCTCTAAAGTTATACCATCTGTTGTCTAGTATATACCTACCTACCTACCTACCTAAATGCATACATACATGCATGCATACATACATACATACATGCATGCATGCATGCATACATACATACATACATACATACAAACATACAGATAGACAGATAGACAGACAGATATGTATGCATACATAAATACGTACGTACATACAAACAAACAAACATACATACATACATACATACATACATACATACATACATACACACACATATGTGTGCTTCTACTTTCATTCTACAATATGGATGCGAGAAACGACCACATAAAACCTAACAGGAAAACCCACCGAAAGTCATAAATGTCAAGTTTCTCAAGATGTGTTCAGTCTCTTGGTAAAATTAGATCAATCGCATAGAAATCCGTCGTCGAATGAATACCACTGACATCGAACCCAGACAATATAAGAAATAACTGAAATGGTTTTGAGTCATGATTCCCTCTTTGAGTCTTTCACAACTAAATATATTGTAGTTCTCCCCTGACTAGAAGATCAAAGAAGTAGCTCAAAGACTAGCTGAAGACCACTTTCAAGTGGAGCAGTATCAACCCTCCAAGAATGGATGACATCGTGACCTGTCATTCACCTTGCCAGGTCTCACTGTTAGTCCTCAGAACAACCAAGCTAAATGGGAGAAGAAGCATGAATGCAGAGTAAAACTCGTTCTCTCCAGCTAAATATCTACATCATCTATGTGTGATCATAGATACAAGAGTAGGATGTACAATGATCAAGATAACTACAAATAAAAAGGAACAGAAGCATAATCGTTGCAGTTTTAGTCGTCTGTAGAATATCACATCTGTAATAAAGGACATATTTATTAGAAAACCATCTTTGATGTGGACTATCTGTGAAGCAAACCATCAGTGATGTGAAATAATCTTAGTTGTGGGCCAACTTTGTTGTATACAATTAGTGGTTAAATGTATCTAGAGTGTAAAACATCTATGGTTATTTTTGTTCAGCCTCAGGCAACTGTCATCAAAGAGAATTCTGTTCAAAGGTTTTTCATCCATGATGATCCTGTTTTAGGCGAAGTCTCTTGGACAATCTTATCTAATGTCTCCTTTCCTTTCCTGTACTTATATTCAAAATACTAAGTTAAAAACGCGAAGTCGTCTTAAGTGGAATTTGAACTCGGAACACAAAGATACGAAGGAAAGTTTAAAGTATTTAGTGTGATGATGTGTTTGGTAGGGAAAACTTACTAGTAATTAAAGAAGTTGTCGAGCTGTGTCGAAACTCATATACGTGTATGATGTTGGGTATTTATATATGACTAACCAGCGTGTTCAATGAGCCAAAACACACAATAGGCAATTTCAACGATAATTTTCAAATTCCGTACTCAGAGGAGAACAGGTGCAATTTTGCTTTAATGCTTTCGGTGAAGATCTCGTCAAGATGTGTGTTAAATGTTTGTGCGTTTACGTTTCCTTGCATGCGTATGTCCGTATGTGTGTATGTATGTGTGTGTATGTATGTGTGTATGTGTGTGTGTAAGAGCGATGTGTGTGTAAACATAGTCCAGGACTTGCCTACCTTTACAACTTAATGTATGCTGTCAACGATTCCTATGTTATTATCTTTAAAATAGAAGCAATCAAGATAGAAACCAAAACAACTTATTGTTCTAACAAAACGCCTGAACAGGTTTACGGTGAATAAAAACTGTTGCGAGGCTACGTAAATAATTGATACTTACGCTATAAATAGTGATAGTTTTCATTAAGATCAAAACGATTGCAGCTTGCTTTGTTTCAGTATAAATATAAATATATATAT
>NC_068981.1:124548904-124555452 GCF_001194135.2 Octopus bimaculoides
GTGTGTATGTGTGTATGTATATATATATATATATATATATACACATACATGTATATATGTAAATATATGTGTGTTTGTGTTAGTGATAATAACCTGTATAAATACACAATTACAGACGTACAGAGATAGGAAATAATTTTTTTTTAATCCTGTTAATCATACGAACTACAATAACACGAACAGTGAAGGTTTCAGCAAAGGAATTAACTATCTGAAATATATAACAGATTTGATGTTATAGTTCAGATCATTATACTGTAACAGTCTCCTAACAGTTGTTTTTAAAAACATTGTGCACAGCAAGCAAATAATTCTGTTGAAAAAAAATCAGACAAGGATAAGTCTCAAATGAGACAAGGATATGTCTCAAATTATAACCACTTACGTTTTAATAATTTATTCAAACAAAACTAGTGTTTGAAAAGTTACATCATTTTTCGACATAGTCTCCTTGCTTTTCGATGCGCTTCTTCCAATGGTCCACATGCTTGTTTATTCCACCAGAAAAGGTTTCGGCTGGTCACACAGCCATTTATACACTGCTTCCTGCGTTTCCTCGTCCGTCGTAAGGTCCAAAAAGAAGATAGTTGGAAATGGCGTGATCTGGACTGTTTTCAGGGTGTTTCAGCAACTCGAAACCTAGTTTTTCGAAGGTTTCTATGGTGTAGGCAACTGTATGTGGGTGTTCATTGTCATGCAATGATAACACTTGCTTTGACAATAGAGCTCTACGTTTGATACGAATTGCTGGTTTGTTGGCCAACGTTTCACTGTAACCAACATCGGTGACTGCAGATCCCTTTTCCATGTAATGTTCTAGTATAGGCCCTTTCGATTACCCTAAAACGATTAGAATCCCTTCTTCTGCAGAAGGTTGAGACTTCAATTTCTTTTTCGCTGGTGATTCGGGGTGTCTCCATTTCTTGCTCTGCCTTTTTGATTCTGGTACAGAATGATGGACTCAGGTCTCATCTCTCGTGACTATTCATAGTTGTATCGGTCGAGTAAGCGTTCATCGTAGTATCGGTCGAGTAAGCGTTGACAGATCTCCATACGATTGCGCTTATGCACGTTGGTAAGCTTTCTAGGAGACCATCTTGCACAGACATTGTGGATGATTTTGTATGCATAATCATGATTAATTTGCGGAGAACATGCCACTTCATCGATTATCACTCATCAGTTCGCCAGAACCATCTCTCAAGCTTGTTGAATCTTCACGTCAGTGATGGAGGTTGATAGACGTCCTGCTCTCTCTCTCTCTCTCTCTCTCTCTCTCTCTCTCTCTCTCTCTCTGTGCTTCATGCTTGTCCGACAATTTTTAAATTTCTCCAGCCACTTATACACACTTCTACGTGGTAGAGCATTATCCCCACATTGTGCTGAAAGTGTGCTGTGAATTTTAGCCCCTACACACTTAGAGAAATAGGATCTTCTTTGGTGCAAACGACCAATGGAGAAGCCATGTTTACTCTGTTACACAAGGAAGAAGAAAACTGAAGTGAACAAGGTCAAACATCAGCTACATAACCACAAGGGCACCACCTTTTAGTATAGGGTAGGGGGCACTAAAAGCAGTGCGGCCAATCTTAAGAAAGTTTTGGCAAAAGTGCAGATAAATTCTGATTTCTCTTTGAATTTGGTACAATTGACATATTTAAATTAAAACCAGTTTTTCTTCATCTTTCTGTTTCTTCGAAGCCATCCAATACATATAGAAGTAACCGAATCAGCATAATTTTGCTGAGGCTAGATTAAACTTATAATTTGGTGAAATGCTTTTACTGATTTATTTGTAAAAAGTATCACTGGAAATATTTGGGCAGCCTTTATATTTCAAGAATAAGTATAAATAGAGACGTTAAAAAATGTGCTATATCGCAACGAATTAAAATTAGTTTTTTTTTTTTTTCTGAATGAATCGTGTTGTTGAAATCTTCAATAATAAAGGTAGCTTGAAAAGCCACATTTTGATAAAAATAAAAATTTTAAATTTGGAATTTTAAAGAATTTTCTATACAATTTAGATTTTAATAATTACTTTCTTTTAGAAAAAGTTACAGACTCCTAACTAATTAACAAGTAGTATAGATATTTTTCTTTGATTTTTGATGGTTGATAGTCAAAATCAAGGAGACGAAATACTGAGTGATGAAATGAGATATACTAAACCCAATTCCTTAACACTAAATTATTCACACTACAAAATAAATATATTACTTTCTTTTTGGCTCAGTACAAACGCCCTGTATTTTGTCTTTTCCTATTATACTTTCCTGTTACAATAGCCATTGAATGGTTTCTACCGGGGTGAGGTAGAATCAGCAGCGTTGTGATATATTTTCGAACGATTACTTTTTGTATCACAACATCCACACCACAACATGATAATCATTATTTCCTTACATTAGCGTGGGACCACAAATTTATAATTGGCTCTACATGAGTATAGCCAATTGAATCATTCTTAGTATATGCTTTGTGTTTATTTTAATCGATACCGAGGAGATGAAAGCGTATATTTGGAGATACAAAAATATCTGACCGTCTTCTTTCTTCGACCTCAGACCTCATATAAAGAGTTTAGTTTTTTTTTCTTCTCGTTTTCTCACACATCTCTACCACGTAAATCTCTTCTGGGTTACTCATGCTGAGTTTCTCTTTGGTAGCAAAACTAGAGAAAGAATGCTACAGTTTCATTTGCACCGCCCAAAACAACGCTTTTGCTCATTAAAAAAGGCTTCTTTTCTTCGTTTGGCAAATTCTATGTGGTTGATTTAAATTGGTGCTTTCATCTGTTACAATATAAATATGTTTCCATGTATAATGCGCGAGTTGAGAAAATTAATTTTGTGAAGCACCGTATGAACACCTTGATAGAAATGGACTGCCAGCAAATGGACAGAGGAACTTCAGAAAGGGACCAAGAGGAACAAAGGATCAGTTGCTTGTAGATATGATAATCTGAAAGAACTGCTGGAAAAAATTGACATATCTGTCAATGGGCTGGATTGAATAAAAGAAGTCAGATAATATTTTGCTTCACTTGCGGCTTCTGAAATGCCTGGAGATGGCTGGGACAGCCAAGAATATATTGTTAATAAACAATGGTATAAAGAACTGAAAAACGGTTTTGACAGTAGGAGGGACTGATTTTGGACAGGTTAACATTGGAAGAGGAATCCTTCAAGGAAACTCCTTCCCATTTTTGCTGTTTATTTTTATTATTTGCGTTAATCTTAGTTTTCAAGAAGAATTTTCTCACGAGATATTTGAATATCATTTGATCTAGATAAGTGCGCTGTCCTAGAAATGAAGAGAAGAAGAAAAGTAGACAGCAATGAAGTACAATTTCCGCACAAGAAGTATATTAGAAAAGTGAACGAAGAAGAATATAAGTACCTTAGCATTTTAGAGTTAGACCAGACGATGAACACCAGGAAGAGGGACAATATCGCATTTGAGACATTACAAGAGCTGTGTAGATCCAAGATGAATGGAGGTAACCTGATCAGTGGTATTAATGCTTGGGCTATGGGCATGCTCCGCTACACTGTGGTAGTTGTGGAATAGACAAAAGAGGAACTAATTAGCATGTATAGAACAAGATAATGGTCATGCATGCATACCTTCATACGAGAAGGAATTTGGCAAGGCTTTGTCGATCAAGGAAAGAAAGAGGAAAATGATTGATTGCAATAGAGGAGAGTGTGAGGAAGGAGAACAAATCATTACATGCTGATCTTAGGGAGAGTGATGAACGGATTTTACAAACCGCACTGAGAGAGGTGATTAGTTATAATGAATAGGTCTTCCAGAATTACAAAAAGAGGATTGATGAGTCAAAAATCAACAACTAGAAAAATAAAGTCCTGCACGGAGAGTTTGTCCAACAAATATCAGAGGGAAATGATGCAGAATCTTAGAAATGTCTTTAAAATAGCTAAAACATGGATTTTTAAAGAAGAAAAGAGAAGGCTTTATCTTTGCTGCTCAAAAATAAGTTTTGCGAACTTGCATACTCAAGTATAGAATTGATAAGAGTGTGGAAACCCCTCTGTGTAGATTGTGTGGAAACGCATCTGAAACAATCAGACATGTAGCCTGGAAATGCTCAAAACTGGTTCAGAAGAGGGAACAATAAAATGACATCACAAAGTTGCACAGCGGGTACAATGATGGACGTATCGTAGGTGCAGGTTACAGTGTGCCAACAAGTGGTACAAATACCAACCCTTGCCAGTCGAGAGAATGATCGAGCGAAACTTACGTGGGATGGGGTATGACAATCTGCAAAGATATGAAGCTGTAATATATTGGACCAGATATCACTCTTCTACAGAGCGCGATCAAAGAATGGATCTTCATTGACGTAGTAGTGTCTGCAATTCAGAACATTGTAAAGACGGAGAATAAGAAGGCCGGAAGTTACCAATGTCAAGACTTGGCATTGTTGTCAAAAAGTTACCAAGACTTGATATTGTTGTCAAAAACTTCCAAGGAAAAAGTGCTTTCGAATCAATGTATCAGTCACAACAGATGATAATATATAAGTCAAAGAAATGGAGAATTTATCCAATCACAAAGATCTGGAAATAGAGATAACTCGCTTGTGGGATCTGAAAATCGAAATAATTCCTATAATAGAAGGTGTGCTATGATAAAAGAGAAAAGGCGCAGAAAAATAGATAACCAAAGCACCAAGATTTACAAATATGCAAAGAGTATGAGAATAGCATTACTAGGCTCTGCACACATAAAACAATAAAGACAACACAACCGAGACAAAACTGTACATACCTAAGAGACAAACCGCGCTTGACATTGCAGTGAAACCACAAGAAGAAGAAGAAGAAGAAGAAGAAGAAGAAGAAGAAGAAGAAGAAGAAGAAGAAGAAGAAGAAGAAGAAGAAGAAGAAGAAGAAGAAGAAGAAGAAGAAGAAGAAGAAGAAGAAGAAGATGATGATGATGATGATGATGATGATATAAAGAACTTTATATAGGTAAATAACCTAGATTTTAATGGTAGTTTAGACTTTAGTAAAAACTATTTCATTTTTTCTCTTTCGTCTTTGAATTACTAATGCTAATATTAATACTATGACTTATGCATTGAAATACCAAGCTAATCTGAGCTAGTTTCAGTGTCATGTAAGTTAGTATTTGGCTATATCAGATATAAGAAAAAAATCACTTCAGGCTAGCTTACTTAATTATGTGAACAAGGGGCGGTAAAATACAAGCGCAAAGTAAAACTGGTCGACTAAGCCAATTATTACTCTCATTACAACATTCTAAGCTGGGTGTAACTTATGAACACATCAGAGTACGAATGAAACTGTTAAAACAATGCGCAACACAATGTCTACTATAAGGGTAAATATTTATCGATAGCTGCTACGTTCTAAAAAGAAAACTATTATTTGTAATACATGATTTCAGTGATATAGATTGCCTTATATCTGGCAATTTAAATTACTTGTCGAGGTGCAATGTTTATCCTGCTTTCGAAACTACCAATAAATTTATGTAATAAATGTGATCATATCCTATCTTTTAGAAAAAGGGAAGTGAAGACAGGATACATTCTATGCTTTACACAACACTACTACTAGCCTTGGTGACGTGAAACCGCTTAAACCAAAACCAAAACTAGCTTGCTTGATCAGTTAACTACTTCACTAGCCGATCCAAGAGGGATTTGAACTAAAATCTTAAGCTGTAAACTAAATGGTGTAAGATGTGGTCCCTTATCTGGGAAATTTATAGATAATGTATTTATGTATTATGTTCTTCTTTTTAAACTTTCATTGCGTAATCTACTAAGGTCATTTCTATTCATGAGTGGATAAATAAACACCAATATTTCAATGATTGAATTCCAATTTCCGATGAGGTTCGCTTTCACGAAGAAAATATAAAGCTAGCTAAAGGAGCCCTTCCAACACTTGCCCTTTAGAGAATTCTCCAGTAGTTTATAGTGGCGGGTTCTATCTAATATATTTGCTGCTTAACCCTTTACCTATGTCGGTATTTCATAAGTTTATTCTAAATGTCCACGCTTATTTTCAGATTTTTAGAATGATCTTGCTTCATACCTTCGGGGTAATATAAAGCTTTCATTTCGTAAGTCACAAGTTATTCTGATGGTTAAAATAATAATTTCGAATGTTACATGGACGCCTGAGAAATATGACCCGTGTATTACGTGACACACAGGGCACAGAGAGTTACGTCGTGTATCCCAGATGAAAGTTAATTGCCTCGGGCACGAGTTGAAGATTACGTTAGTGGGAAGATGAGCGGCTGATCCATCGGTCCACACTTATTGAGGTGACAAACAACAATTTTCTCAACAAATACACAATCTCTGATGGTGTGAATTAAACTATTAATTACTCAACTACACATTTCTCATTGAGAAGCACTAATTAAAAACTATATTGAGTTTGACTTCGGCAGCCAAACGAGAACTTGCATTGTTTAATCATATATAGATGTATATATATATATGTGTGTGTATATGTATTTATATATATGTATATATA
>NC_068981.1:124556062-124558106 GCF_001194135.2 Octopus bimaculoides
ATATATATATATATATATATATATATATATATATATATATATATATATATATACATATATAACTGAACCTGCGTGGTAGATTTGAAAAATTATAATGCATAAAGATGAGACATGTAATTTGTCCAATAATTAAATGTTCATTTTTAGCGCCCTTGCTGATGAGAACACGTATAACAAATTATTTTATTCGTTCATTAACGTTCGACACCCAAGCAGAAGTGGTAACTACTGAAAATATTATTTTTATTTTTCATCTCCTTCGATGTTGCTCTTAACTGTGGTTTGGACTTTGACTGTTCCTTCTAGCTTGTAAGGTGTCCTATTAGGGTCACCTCTTTTGTGTATGAATGTACACTAATTTTATACGAAAAATATGTTGTCTATTGACTATTTTATGCGTGCTAGCCACCGGTAGAAAAATTTCTCTAATCTTCCCACCCTATATATTTTATATATATATGGATATATAAATATTTTATAGCCTCAGGCTGACCAAAGGCTCGTGAGTGGATTTCGTACACGGAAACTGAAAGAAGACTGTCGTATATATGTGTATATTCGTGTGTGTGTGTGCGCGCGCGCGCGTTTCTACCCCCACCATTGCTTGACATCCGATGTTCCTCTGTTTACGTTCCCATAACTTAGCGGTTCAGCAAAAGACACTGATAGAATGAGTACTGGGCTTACAAAGAATAAATCCTGTGGTTGATTTGTTAGACCAACGGCGGTGCTCCAGCATGGCCGCAGTCACATGACTGAATCAAGTAAAACAATAAAAGAACTATGCTATTTTAATCCCGAGCAAGGCTGGGTATCTCTGCTAGTATTTATTAAAATGCACGTCCTTTCCAGAAAATAACATGATCTACAGACATTATTTAATTGCACTTAAACCCTCAAACTGTGTACACAGTTTCAATAATGCATGTAAAGGCAGAATTTATTGAAATGCACTTTTTAAAGATTATATTATCGCCTGTTTTCAAACTGATGTCCATTCTGGTCCAGACAGTGTTGACAACGCAAAGCAATGGAATCGCAAACAGCAAGTAATATTTCATTAGTATTTGAGTGCTTCCTCGTTCAATGGCAACTCACAGTTCAGCAATTGTTGCTGGTTTTGTAGCGTACACTTTTATCTTTTAAGTATCCCCAAAGGAAAAAGTCTAAAGGAGTGAAGTCTTGTGAACGAAGAGGACATTCTACAAAATTTATTCCACTCTACCTGTTAGGCAAGATCTCCTTAAGGTAGGATCGTACACTATGATGGTAGTGTGGTGATGCTCCATCTTGAAAATAAAAATCCTCATCTTCAAAGACATTTCTAATGCTTGGCATGACAGACTGTTGCAGCATGTTCAAATGAACGGGGCCAGTCATCAGTAGCATAAAATAAAAATGGTCCATTTAATCTTCTTGATGTAATGCCACACCACACTGTAACTCCTGATAAATTAACTTCACATTCCACCGTAACATACGGATTTTCAGGCAATTGCAACGTTTAATTTAAATGTAGCCTCATCACTCCACACAAATTTTGTTGGAAAGCGTGGATCTTCTAAGCATTTTGACAAGTACCATTCGCAATACTCAATTCCTCTATCTGGATCATCTTCATTGATAGCATGGACTAATGTTGGGATATAACGTCTCCAATGGCAGCGCTTCAAAATGTGATGGACAGACGTTTTCGAAATCCCTGCACCACGCGGCTCGTACAAAGATTTTCTTGGACTTCTGTGAAAACTTTCCAGTAACCTTTCTTGCTTTCTGGAGCTAATTGATGTCGCTGGTGTTCCTGAATGTTTCCTGTGTAAATCCTGTACAATTCCACCAGATTCAAATTTATTCTTGATTCGAAAGATGGTTATCCGCTTAGCCGGATTTGAGTGAAACTTCCTTCTACTGTCTTTGGATTTCAACTGCGTTTTCAAACTTCCAGTAGCATTTTAAAATGAACTTTCTTTATTTAAAGCGAAGTTTTGATGCCATTATTAATTCTGATGGATGAAATCTGAAAAGAAAAAAAGGTGTGGGTTAT
>NC_068981.1:124558218-124560593 GCF_001194135.2 Octopus bimaculoides
TATATATATATATATATATATATATATATCACTCTCTGTATTTATGTATATGCGTATGTGTGTGGGTATTATTGTCATATGATATATGCATATAGATACGCACATACTTATATATATATATAATATATATGCATCTAAAATATATGTGTGTGTGTATGCATACATTTATACATGTATGTATGTATGTATGTATGTATGTATGTATGTATACCCACAGCTGCGCATACAAATATCAAAACTTCTGCAAAACTAGTGACTAAGCTTAATTTTAAATCCAAAAGCTTATGCATTTGGTTGGATGCGTACGCACAATATAAATTTAGACGCGCGCGCACACACACATATATATTATAACTTGCATAAACAATATATCAAGGTACATAAAATTTTATCCAAAAGAAATTTTTGAAAAAAACTCATTTCATTATCCTACAGTTAGTGGGAGTGGTGTTTTATTTATTTATTTATTTATTTATCTATTTATTTATTTATTTATTTATTTATTTATTTACTTCACATGGATCCTTATTTCGAAACATGTTTGATATTGGCGCCATATTTTCTTTTTGCTTTGTATGAAAATCTAAAAGAATTAAACGTATACAATATAAAATATATAAAGGCAATTTTGAAAGAGAAGAAATTATATTTATCATTTATGAAAACATTATTTCCACCCCTTAAGCTTTCAGAAAGCCATAATACAAACATATCATAAAATAAGTTACTCCCAATTGTTGTTATTCGCGTTGTGATTATTTAATCACGGGTCAGCTTTGATAAAACATATCTAAGGTTAAAGGTTTTCTAGTCGCGACCAGCCTGTATTTTGGCTGGATGTATGAGACTATATTATTTAACAACTGCTCGATACCGGCTAGCTGGCAGAATCATTAGCACACCGGACAAAAGCATTGACTTTACATTTTGAGTTCAAATTCCGCTGAGGTCGACGTTACCTTTTGACGTCGATAATATAAGTACCTATCAAGTCCTGGAGTCGATGTAATCGACTAACCACCCACTTCAGATTTTAGTCCTTGTACCTGTAGTAGAAAGGATTACCAAATGTATCATTTCTTTATTTAAGACAATAGGGCATGACTGGAGTAAGTTTTTTTTTCTGCTTTGTCTAATAGATCAAGCGGTCACGTAAAAATCTCTACGCTAATTCGTATGGAGTTTCAGTAAACTAGCAGAAGCCAAGTGCGCAAAAGGAGGGCAGAAAAAGCGCTTCAAAAATATATTCAAAGCCTTACTGAAGTGCCTTGAGATCAACCTGAGAAATACAGGCACAGGACCGCCCTGCCTGGCATAGCTGCATCAATAGATGTACCACTTACGAACAGGATAGGAACGCAGAAAAAGGTGAGCTGCGCAAGTCAAGAGCAAACTCCTTAAATTACCTTCATTTCCAGTAGACCACCAGTGCCCGACTTGCGGCAGAATCTTCCGAGCACGCGACAGCCTGATCGGCCACGGCTGGACGCACCGTAACCAATCTTCTTCTCCCATGTGATATCCTGATCATCGTCGACAACGATGGACGAACAGTATTATTATTATTATTTTATGTTTGACTTTTGTTTTGCATTTGTACAAGTTGGATCCAAGTCTCACCCAGAGACCTCAAGAGACAACAAGTTAGAAGTTCATGTAGGTGTTATGCCTAGGGTACCATATATTTGGATTTGTACAGTTTTGTTCAAGTGAATGTTTAAGAATTATTATTATTATTATTATTATTATTATTATTATTATTATTATATCTGACAGAACGAAAAGCAAGGAGCATTCTAACGGTCAGAGGTTATCCAGATCTCCATTTTGTTCAACATTTACGTCACAACTGCCAAATTTAATTAACTGTTGTTGATATTGTCGTTATTGCTGTTGTTGTTGTTGTTGTTGACAGGATCCACGCCTACTCTGATCGGGAAAACTTTGGAACAAATGCAACATAGCTATAACTATCCAACCTTTTCTCTTTTCATTTTTTTTTTTTATTTCAAACACATTCTGTCTAGATGCACATTATCCTAGGGGGCTACCATTTTTAAGACGGTAGGATATGATTTGATGGATATTTTAGTGATATATCTAGCAATACACATATACACACACTCTCACAAACACACATACTGTTGAATCTGTAATTAATAAATTTGTAATTAATGAATAGTTATTAATTTATCCATCTCTATTTCCTTATTTCTCTTAAATAATTGTAAACCTCGGTTAATCTAATTAACTTAGTGTTGAATATTAAATATATTATTCAACAGTTAAAATAGGTAATATGCCAGTACATTCAGTGGATTTTTAATCCTCTGCTCAGGTAGGTAACCTTTAATTTGAACTTTTATATATATATA
>NC_068981.1:124562453-124565786 GCF_001194135.2 Octopus bimaculoides
CGACGCTCTTCCGATCTGATTACAATAAGTACTTAGCTGGTATTTATTTTATCGACCTGGAAAGGATGAAAAGTAATGTTGACTTCGTGGGTATTTGAACATAGAGCGTAAAACTGCTGGACTACTAAATGTCGCTAAGCTTGTTGTCCAACGTGCTAACGAGTCTGCTAGCTCGTCACTTTAATATACTGGTGCAACACCAAGTTTCCGGACACTGATGGTCCGGAACCTCTTATGATCCATTCTAATTTACACTAATGTGCACGTACCTCTATTTCATTTGGAACCAAAGCCTTCGGAAAATCGATGTTGTGCCTGTATTTCATATATATTGGCAATTTGTCGCTTACGATGACAAGGGTTCCAGTTGATCCGATCAACGGAACAGCCGGCTCGTGAAATTAACGTGCAAATGGCTGAACACTTCACAGTCACGCGTACCCTTAACGTAGTTCTCATGGAAATTCAGCGAGACATAGAGTGTAACATGGCTGACCCTTTGATATACAGGTACTACTTATTTTTGCCAGCTGAGTGAACTACAGCAACGTGAAACAAAGTATCTTGCTGAAGGACACAATGCGCCGCCGGGACATATCGCTCCTAGAAAGTTACCTTCCGAGGCACATCTGGGTAAGGTTGTTTATAGAAAACCAGCAGTCGTCCATGCATACCAGCCTCACCTCTCTACACCATTGATGTTATTCAAGGGAAGGGCAAAGCCGATACATCTTGGCACCAGTGATATCGCTGCACATTTCTACAGCTGAGTGAACTGGAGCAACGTGAAATAAAGTGTCTTGCTCAAGAACACAATACACAGCCCGGTCAGTAGTGAATGGAACTCACTACCTCATGATTGGGAGCCCGACGCTCTAACCATTGAGCCCTGCACCTTCACTAATATTACTGGAGATATAGTAATTCATTGATATTCATACGGGAAATTCATATCTTATCCCCTAATCTATTTTACAGCTTATTTTAAGAACAAGGTGAAATACGAATAAAAGGTTGGTTACAGTTGTGACAGGAATTGCATAATGATAGACTTAGCTTTCAGTTACCTAATCCACCTAGATCTAAATAGATGAAGCGAAGATATACATTTCGACGTTGTTGTTGTTGTTGTTGTTGTTGTTGTTACTGTTGTTGTTGTTGTTCTTTAGACGAAAGTCATCACTGATCGGCTAGATCCATGGGCAAAGAGATTCCACTCGTGAACAAGCTATCATGTAAGATTACATTATCTAATGTGTTCATTCATTAAAATTTTAGAGTGTGATTTTGAAAGAGATTGACTGCTATTTCTATAGTTTCTTCGTAAAACTCTCACGTTATAAGCAGTGCAGTGCACTGAGCACTTGGAAAATGATTCGCTAGATTTTGAATTTAGAATTGACTGTTTTTTTTTATGAATGAAAGTAAAAAGAAACATCGTAACATAGACTGGCGTCCTATCCAGGGGGACAAGTGTCACACATGGATTTGTTTCAGATCCTCAAGAACTGAAAATAAGCTTCTGCATACTAAGATACATTTGAGTAACGACTGTTGATGAAGTGCAAAATGACAAGAAAATATGGGCAAAGCAATGAGATATTTTAATTTATTATATTTTTTAAATTTCTAAATATTGTTTAAAGTGGCGATTCGGCGCAATCATTAGCACGCCGGACAAAATGTTTAGCAGCATTTCGTCCGTCTTTACGTTCTGTGTTCCGTCGAGGTCGACTTTGTTTTTCATCCCTTCGGGGTCGATCAAATAAGTACCAATTGAGGACTGGGGTCGATGTAGTCAATTTATCCCAGACATCCCATTATGCGGTATCTCGGGCAACTGGCAAGTGCTTTATATCATAGACCCGAGTTGATCAATACCTTGTGTGGAATTTGGGTTTCAAAAACTGTGAAGAATCCGTTGTATCACCAACAACTTATACTGGCTTTCACGGTTTGATATTAGAAACAAAGTAAAAGAAGAAAATTTAAATCGAAAGAAATTAACAGTAACATAGTTTTGAGTTCAGTCCCACTGTACGGTACTCTGGGGAAGTGTCTTCTGCTATATTCCCGGCCGACCAATGCCGTATAAGTGAATTTAGTAGAAGGAAATTGTGTGGAATCCCGACATATATACATATATATTCTTTTTTCTTTTTTCTTTTATTTGTTTCAATCATTTGACTGCGGTCATGCTGGAGCACCGCCTTTAGTCTAAAAAAATCGACCCCAGGACTTATTCTTTGTAAGCCTAGTACTTATTCTATCGGTTGTTTATGCCGAACCGCAAAGTTGGGGGGACGTAAACACACCAACATCGGTTATCAAGCAATGGTGGGACACAAAAACAGACACAAAAACATATACATACACACACACACACACACACACACACACACACACACACACACACACACACATATATATATAGTTAATTAGAGGAAGTTAAGTCCTCATTAGGGATTATATAATCGAAGGTATTCCACTGGTTCAATCCGTATCATATAATGGTAAAGTCATTGGTATACGCTTAGGATTATTGAAATTTTTTATATTGAGGGAATAACAAGAAAATGGAGAATAAATGGATGTAATTACTGATTTATTTGCATGTTGCAGAAAGATGACTTTTTTTTTTTTGAAAAAAAAACCCACTACAAATAAATAGATAAAATGATAAGAAGTTGAAAGATTTAAAAAGTTAAGCAAAACATAACCTACATGTATGTTTCTGTCGGGCCAATTTAGATGATGGGAATCTCCAAGCATGTTGTTTAATGCCAAGGAAGTTGCCACATTTATACTATTTTATGGTAGGACTTCGTCAGGATTCAAAAAGGGCTAACTCGACTAACGTGACCATTTTATCTTTTGAGGGAAATGTGTTGTGTTAGCATGTTAAAGTTAAAGGCTATGTTTAGAGATTTTATTTGATTGGTAGGTTTTGAATATACTATATATATATACTAATATTATGAATAGTGTGGAAGCGCAATGGCCCAGTGGTTAGGGCAGCGGACTCGCCATCATAGGATCGCGGTTTCGATTCCCAGACCGGGCGTTGTTAGTGTTTATTGAGCGAAAACACCTGAAGCTCCACGAGGCTCCGGCAGGAGATGGTGGCGAACCCTGCTGTACTCTTTCACCACAACTTTCTCTCACTCTTACTTCCTGTTTCTGTTGTGCCTGTGGTTCAAAGGGTCAACTTTGTCACACTGTTTCACGCTGAATATCCCTGAGGACTACGTTAAGGGTACACGTGTCTGTGGAGTGCTCAGCCACTTGAACGTTAATTTGACGAGCAGGCTGCTCCGTTGATCGGATCAACTG
>NC_068981.1:124565796-124572856 GCF_001194135.2 Octopus bimaculoides
GAGTGCTCAGCCACTTGAACGTTAATTTGACGAGCAGGCTGCTCCGTTGATCGGATCAACTGGAACCCTCGACGTCGTAAGCGACGGAGTGCCAACAACATTATGATTAGTAAACATATAAGTAAATAGAAAACATAAATAAATAAGAAGAAAGAAGTATGCAAATATAATAAATACGGTTATAATAAATCAAAAAGGTGACAGAACATTAAGACATGAAATAAAGTGAAAGAAGAATAAAATTAATGTTTTTTTATATTCATCGCTTGACAACCGATGCTGGTTTGTTTACGTCCCGTAACTTAGTGATTCGACAAAAGTACTAAACTGAAGCAAAATGTACTGGGGTAGATTTTTTTCGACAACACCCTTCATGGTGGTACCCCAGCATGGCCACAGTCCAATGACTGAAACAAGTAAATAACAAAAAAGTTAAAGATATGTTGTCAGAAATATGGTGCAGATTAATCCAACAACGCAGGATTCGGTGATGTAACAAGTCTAACGCGTCATATCTTCTCTCACAAAGCCATTACATTCTTACGGCTATATTTACCTAATCCTCAAGTCAATACAGCATATAGAACAAGAAATCTAGCTGAAACGTAAACGTCAACTGTTTGAACAACCGAATAAATGAATGAATGAATGAAGGAACGAACGAAGGAAGGCAGGAATAATCACAAGAGCTACATTTATAAAACCAGAGGTATATGATTTTTTTAATCATATTACAGGCATAATTAAAACAGCCACACATACAACCCTGGTAGGTATAGCGAGGCTGTTTTTTCGTATTACATTCCAATCATTGGAATATTCTTTTAGTTAGTCAACCTACTAAATTTCTTTCAGAGTAATTATCATGGTATACCAATACAAAGAATGTTGGTGATTCGGTTGATGCAGCCCAGGAGAATTTGTAGATCAGAGTCATTTATTCATTAACCTCATTAATCAACCAAAGAAAACCTCTTTTCAGACAATAATAATCTAGACATATATTCTGCTGTATTTCAAATAACTATAAAACTCTGTGTAAATATGACATCCGTTCTTTATTTAATCGTGACAAAATGTAGATTTCAAGATGAGACAAAACTGCAATGATAGGTCAGTTGTGTTTAGTAAGAGAAAAACGTGTTATTTGGACGTTTGTCCCTTTCCCATGGTCATTGTGGTTATATGTGTGAGTGAAACTTGCATGAACAAAAATAGAATGTATCATACACTTTATTCATCCAGAGTTTATTTCTAGTATAAAGACAGAAATTAACCAATATGTCATTCTAGATTGTGGAAAAAGAAAAAAAAAATCCAGTTAAGCCCACAAAGCTGTTTTGGCTTTTCCATCAAGCCAATTTACTTCACAATATGTTTTTAATCCGATAAACAAGAGTAGTATCTATCATCCTTTCCAAGATATTGAGAGTGGTAGAAGTAAAGCAAGAAGTTAAGAAACCCGGCCTGATTGTTTGTAATAATGCAAACTCCGAGGACCCAATTGTGATGTTAAACCGATCAAATGATTCAGTTTACACACAAATAACAAGAAAAGAGCAGCGATGTCACAATATAGCTTCCCTTTACATTAAAATGTAGAGCTTTAGTACCAAGTTCAAAAGATAGTCACAATTGAACGTTTTTATTTATTTATTTTTTTTCTGAACAAGCCAAATCTTTTATCCATTTCTGAAAAATAATTTCGACCTGACTTTTCTCGCTATTTTATTAGACACACTTAAATCAACATAAACATCTCGTCATCCCACAGGTCCTTGAAATTGATACCGCTTCTTATTAATATGGTAAGCCTTGCACAATAAAACTGATCTATGCACTGGTGTTTATCACTGATTAACGCTAACATTAAAGGAATGAGAGGTATATCTGCTCCCAGATGGCAAAGCACGAGTCTGACACAGGTAATGTTTTTCCTCTACAGGAAAAACCGATCGGAGACCTGATCTTTCAACTGCAAGCCGACAAAGCACTCGTTAATTTTATAGTCTGCAACATTGACTTAATGTACTTGTATTATCTCTACTCGCAAGACAAATGAGTACCGACGATAGGACACGAATCGTACGTAATCTTTATTGATTATTTGCAATTATATCGACTTGGCAACATGCACTTTATGATTGCTGATAGTTAGACTCTTTCTGAACAAGTTTAGTAGACTTGTGAGGGTTTTATTTACAAATGTGAATAAATAACGGGGCAGTAACATCTCAAAGACTAAGTGTTTACTTCAAGACCAGAAATAACTTTAGGTGTTGACCTTTTACAGAGCTCAAGTAAAACCCGAATGTAATACCGCTCCCATATCCAGGACGGTGATGCAGCTACACACAAACGACATAGACCGCATCCGAAAGAAGGTCATCTTACTAACTTACAAGTGCCCTCTCACCAACACCCTATTAGCTCTGTGTCGTGTACAGGCTGTCACTCTTCTTTAGTTATTCTAGCGATGCTATGACTGACAATGTTCTTCTGGACTAGCTACCGCATCTCTTCCCAATTTACCCAAAACACCATTTCTTCTTACTTCACTACTACTAAACATCAACGTCCAGGTCCCATGCAAACCAGCTGTAACTCAATAATGTTCTTTCTTTTTATTTAAATTACGCTGTAGGATCAGCGCCCATAACATTTGCAGGTCGTACAAGACTGACAACGATTATATGATATTTTACTTGATATTTTACTTGACTGTCTGTAAGGTGATGTTTGAAGAGAAAACGTTGACGGGGAGCGAGTTCTGGAGTACTGAGAGTGTGAAGTTAAAGTTAAAATATTAAGCAAATGTTTATCAAGAAATCTGAGGATTAAGACTCAGCAGAAATTTCGGCAGGAAGAAAGGAATATACTTTGAGTGCTACACATGTTGCGAACTTAGAGACGCAATACATATTTGTGTCAGTCATAGAAGAGACTGGGAGAAGAAACAGAGCCTCTGATGGTTAATAATTTTCGATGAAACTGTGCAAGCTGAGACTTCGTAAATCTTACCTGTGTACTTCATTTATGCGTTAAGGTAGGGTAAATTGGATAATGTATTCCAGTATACGCTATTCCTAAAATAAATATCAAGACCCTCACCCCTAGAATGCCTTTGCTGATAGGTGTGCTTGATCAGGGATGACTTGAGGTTAAATACCAGCATCATATGAGTCGTACTTTCGTTGTTTCTACGTATATTTTTATTAAAAGTCTCGAACGTCCTGTAAAAATGGTTTCTATTTGCTCCCTTTCCTGCTCTGTCAAATTCATAAAAAAAAATGATAAACAGAATACTACAGAGAAAGGTAAAACAGACAAATATACAAGAATAGGACGACTAACTCAGAGACATTAACTTCGAACCCTCTGCAAATCTATGGCATCTCTTTCCAATAAGTTAAAATACGTGACTACAAGATTGAGACTGGTTAACACTTTTCACTTACAGTGTCTTTTTATTCTGGTTGTGTACTATTATATCGACTTGAAATTATTCACTCTCTGATTACTAACAGTTAGACTCTTTCAGAACAAGCTTAGTAAATATATGTGGGTATTACTTTAAAATGTAACGGGGCAGTAAGAGGGCAGGAAAATTACCTGCTTTTATCTTAGTTTTTCTTTTTTTTTTTAACCTTATCTGTCGTTATTACTAGCTATGTGGTAACAAATGTACCAAAAGATATAGTATTCGTTTACGTAAGAGAGCTAAAAATAAAAATATATTTGTAAACTACAGTGAAGAACTGCAGCTAAATTTGCTGTCCCCTCAAAAGATCTACTGTAAGAGTACAAGCAAGGCCATAAATGTCAAAGGTTTGTTTCGCAAACACATAGTTCATGGTACGCTGCGTGTCACCTCAAACCTTGTTTGACTTCTACAGTAACCTTGGGTCAACCCAAGTCTATGAATCAACCTAGGTAGTATGTTTAATCGGTCATTCACTTTGACACTACCACCGCGCCATTGATTGCTTTTACTAAGTCCTGGGTCAGGCATCTAGTTTCTTACCACCATACATACACACACGAGTTTCGGAAATCAAAAAGATAACGAGCACCGCCCTACCTCTTCTGGCAAAACTATAAGAAAAGAGCGCTTATCATCATTATAATCATTATCATCATCATCATCGTTATCAGTATCACCATTATCATTAATATTATGAAATGTGTGCAGCACCAACCACAGCAACAGCGATATCACTAGCAACAACAACAGTGGCGGGAAAAAACTACAGCAACAGCGTTTCATTAGTATGACAACCCTAATAGCTATCACTGGAGGTGTAGCAACAACAGCGATGACGACAGCTAATAAAACTCTAATATGGCGCCAGTAACCATAACAACAGAGAAAAAAAAAACTTCGTCTTCGTCGCCGACACTTTTCATCAGCAGCAACAGCAATAGTAGCAGCAGTTGTAGCAGCTGTACAATAACTCTTCTAACCTGGCCAGAAAAAAAAAAATGAAAAAGAAACGGAAAAGAGCAATAAACATTCATGTTAACAATAACTGGTGAGACAACATCAATTGCAGCAATGATTGTATTACAATTCTTTTCAAACGTTGCTGGGATTTTGTCTATAAATAATACAGAAGTTGCCATAAAAAAAAACAACAGCAAAATCTACAAAACACAGTAGTTTTCTTAGCAGGTGGGAAGGTCTTTCTATTTAACCTACCTGTCGAAGTTTTCTTTATCATGTTAAATAGTGAGGTCAGAGTGAGTCAGCCATAGAAAAAATTACAGACTATTCACCTGTAAATGGCGGCTTGCCTTTAAATTAAAGCAAGGTTGAGTTTAAATAATCGTCAAGAATGTCATTCATCTTTTAGGTCTGACGGATATTTGTCCTCATTTTGTTTGTTGTTAACACAACGTTTCGGCTGATATACCCTCCAGCCTTCATCAGATGTCTTGGGGGGAAATTTCGAACCTGGGTTCTCATTCCTAAGGTATTTTTCGATGTTATTATTATTAGTAGTAGTATTCAGGTCACTGCTTGGAATCGAACTCGGAATCTTGTGTTTAGTAGCCCACGCTCTTAACCACTACGCCATATGGAGTGAATTTTAGAGCATATAAATCTAATATTTTCCTATCCTTCCTTAATACTGGTTCTCATATGCTGCTCATGTCTGCACTCGGTCTGCTTAGGAGGTTGTTGTGTCCTAGTATATGTACTGTTTCTTTTAGTTTTCTTGTTTCCTAGTGGTGTTCTCTGTCTATTATTTTAACTTCATCCCACAGGGGGAGGTGGTCTCCATTTTTTCAAACCCGATTCATCAATATCTTCTCGTATTACAGCTTTTTGACGTTCCTCTACCCTTATTTTATGGGGGCGGCATGTTTCGCCTTTGTATAACCTACCACAGCTGCATAGGATGGAGTACACGCAATCTTTGGTCATATTCTCTCCTACTGGTGATTTTACTCGAAGGAGATATTTACGAAATGTTGTATTACTCTTGAATACTGTCCTGATGAGGAGGCGCAATGGCCCAGTGGTTAGAGCAGCGGACTCGCGGTCATAGGATCGCGGTTTCGATTCCCAGTGCGGGCATTGTGAGTGTTTATTGAGCAAAAATACCTAAAGCTCCACGAGGCTCCGGCAGGGGATGGTGGCGAACCCTGCTGTACTCTTTCACCACAACTTTCTCTCACTCTTTCTTCCTGTTTCTGTTGTACCTGTATTTCAAAGGACCAGCCTTGTCACACTGTGTCACGCTGAATATCCCTAAGAACTACGTTAAGGGTACACGTGTCTGTGGAGTGCTCAGCCACTTGCACGTTAATTTCACGAGCAGGCTGTTCCGTTGATCGGATCAACTGGAACCCACGATGTCGTAAGCGACGGAGTGCCAACAACTGTCCTGATGTCATATGGGCCGCATATCTTTTGTATCTTTTCGGAAAGGCCTTTCACATAGGGTAGGCGGTGTGTATCACGATCGCTACTTATATTCTTTGCACGATGTTTTAGGCACTGAGCAATCCCTCTCTTTACGCTGCATGGATGGTGGGAATTGAAGTTGAGGTATCATCCAGTAAAGGTCGGCTTGCGGTATACGGATGTCCTTAATTCATACTTGGTGCGTGTTATTAATACATTCAGGAATTCTAGCTGATTGTCTTCTTCCTTTTCCATTGTGAACTGTATGGATGGCTTTATTGAGTTCACATGATCTAACAGCACTTGGACATCTTCCTGGTGGGGCCAGAGTATAAAGGTGTCATCAACATATCGTAGCCATATTGTTGGTTTTAGGGATGTTGATCGTAAAGCCAAATTCTCAAACTATTCCATGTATATATTGGCTATTACCGGCGATAATGGCGAACCCATAGCTAAACCCTCATCTTGTCGATATATATCAGTGTCCATACTGAAGTAGGTAGTTTCTACACGGAAGGTCAACATTTCCATCAAGTTTCTTATTGGTATACTAGTGCGTTCTTTTAGATGAGTGTCTGTCACTAGTTTTTCTTGTATCACCGATAGTGCTTCAAAAGTTGGGACTTTGGTGAACAGGCTTATCACGTCTTGGCTCACCATCTGGTTGGATACAATGGGGGTATCTTTGATCAATTCTGTGAAGTGGGTGGAATTCTTCACGTACGATGTTGACTTTCCTTCTAATGGATTGATTATATCCACAAGGGAGCAACTCAGTGGATGACATGCTGAACCTCTACAGCTCACTATAGGTCTTAATGGAATACCATCATTGTGAATCTTAGGGAGACTATACATGTGTGGTAGTTTACTGTAGTGTTGAGTCAGTTGTCTGTACTTCATTGGTGTAAAGTGATCCTTGTTCTTGATCAAGATCTGTGACAACTTCCTCTCCGTTTTTAGAGTTGGGTCTTTCTTTTCTTTGCTGTAGCTACCATCACTTATAAGACTTGCCAATTTTTCCGAGTAGTCAGACTGGTTCATCACCAATGTAGCATTTCCCTTGTCTGCTGGAAGTATTATGATGGAATTGTCACTCTGTAGTCTTTTGATAGCGAACTTTTCTTCCTTAGTGATGTTTGGTTT
>NC_068981.1:124574786-124594646 GCF_001194135.2 Octopus bimaculoides
AATAATAATAATAACATCAAAAAATACTTTAGGAATGAGAACCCACGTTCGAAATTTCCCCAAGACACCTGATGAAGGCTGGAGCGTATATCAGCCGAAACGTTGTGTTAACAACAAATAAGATTAGGACAAATATCCGTCAAATGTAAATAATGTACATAATTCCTCATCTCTTAAATATAGAACTGCATTATCTTTTAGGTCGTTCCGTCGTCTCAAGCTATTATATTTTCACAATCTGTTTTCCAAGACAAACACGGTATGGATGTCAAGAATTACTTGCTGTCTTTAGATAAAAACTGGCTCTTATATTTTCTCTCTCTCTCTCTCTCTCTCTCTCTCTTTCTCTCTCTCTCTCTCTCTCTCTCTCTCCCTCTCTCTCTTTCTCTCTCTCTCTCTTTCTCGCAATTACTATGGGCACTATGTAATATTAAGATAAGGCAGCGAGCAGGTAGAAATGTTAGCACGTCAGGAAAAATACTTAGCGGTGTTTCGTTCGTCTTTACGTTCTGAGTTCAAATTCTGCAGCGGCCAACTTTGCCGTTCATCCTTTCGAGGTCGGTAAAACAAGTAAGTACCAGCTGAACACTGGCGTCGGTATAATCGATTTACCCGTCCCATGGAATTGCTGACCTGTGTTAAAATTTGAAACTATTATTACAATTTGCTAAAGATGACGAGCTGACAAAATTGTTAGCAGGCCGAGGAAAATGCTTAGCAGCATTTCCTCCGTCTTTACGCTCTGAGTTCAAACGCCGCCGAGATCGACTTTGCCTTCCATCCTTTCGGATTCGATAAAATAAGTACCAGTTGAGTGCTGGGATCGATGTAATCGACTCACCCCCCACCCCCGAAATTGATTGCCTTGTGCCAAAATATGAAACCAACATTTCAATTAGCATTAAAGCGGTGAGCGGTCAGCAGCGTTAACACGCCTGCCAAAATGTTTAGCGACATTCGTCCGTCGTTACGTTCTGAGTTCAAATTCTGCCCAGGTCGACTTTGCCGTTTCTCCTTTTTGGGTGGATAAAATAAGTACTAGGTGAGCGCTGGGGTCGATTTAATCAACTTATTCCTCCCCTGAAATTGCTGGCCTTGTACCAAAATTTGAAACTAATATATAATATTAAGGTGGTGGATGACAGAGTCGGTCAAGTGATGAAGAAACCGCTTTGCGTCTTTTACCTAGGATTATTTATGTTCTGGGCTTAAATGGAGTCGTGTCGAATTTGTCTTTTATTCTGGCGAGATCGATAAAATAAAGTACCACTCATATACAGGAATGACTTTAATCGGCTACACACCGACCCAGTAAATTAGACATTTCTGCTCATGTTGCAAATTACTGTATAAAATTAGTTAGGCAGTGGATAGCTGGTAGAACGACGGACAAACTACTGTATGTTTTCACGCCCCCTAATATCATAAGTTCAAATCCCCTCCAGGTCAAAAACGCCCTTGATTTTTTGTTTATTAGAAAAATACAAGCATCATTCAAATATGTTATCCTTCAAATCTTGAAGCTTTGTGTCAATGTTAAAAGCAATATACAAGATTAATTGCTATCTTTATGTTCCTCATTTATTAGGGCATAATTGTTATCAGGGCATTATTTTTATTAAGGCATTATTGTTATTAGGGTATTATTGTTATAACAATATAAAAGAAGCACAAAGCCACAAATTAATATTGGTGCCAGGACTTAGATTTGCTCTATTTACACCACAGAGATATGTAAATTAAAGTTCCGATCTGATATAAGCTTAAAAGATAAGATGCCGTGATTAGATACAGTAAAGTATTCAGATTGACAGTCTACTGTGAGTCACCTTGAATTATCCAATCGTTTACTTGTAGTTTGGCACCGTATCTACCTAAGGACCACCCCTTTGCTTGAGTCGCCTGCTACTGTATAATACAGTTATTTGGGTAGTCTATGCTGTCTACAAATGCACCATCCATTTAAGAACATAAAATCTAAATTATAGCGAGATTTTGTTATCTACTACACCACACCGAGTTTGCCACAATGTTATGAATGATTTATTTTATCACTTTCTTCTGTCTCCAAAATGGAGTAACACATTCGGAACTGTTCTTTGGTCTTTAGGATTTATCAGCAAATGTCCGTGAAGGCAAATCCACTAGATATCATTCGATCTTCGTAATGTACCGTAAAGTAATCAACGAGTCAATTCTCAACGTAATTGCCAATCTCCCTTGTGACTCTTGTATCCCATATATATTGCAGCAGCAGCTTATCGACAAGGTGCACGGAGCATCAATTCGGCCTGATTTCTCACCTCTCATTAGTTTTGAATACCAGATACATGTTTCTGTATACTCTGCTTCTGTCAACAGAGCATACGCCATGATATTAACCGTGCGGGGATTCTTTTAACTGCTCCTTTGAAGTTATAACATAGCATCCTTTGACCTTTGTCAAGATGAGGTATACCACTTCAATACTTACTCGCTCTTAGGTAAATACATCAGACAATGAATCACACTCCTGTGTAACACCGCTACTACGCCTCTTTCTTTAACTGGATTCCATCCATGTCTCAAACCTCTCTCTGGTTCATGATGCTAACAATAAGATTGCTGTTAGAACGTGTTAATACCGAATAACTTTGCAGTGTAGTTGTAGTTGCAGTTGTTGCTTGTACTTCCGCTTTTGTCGTACAAATTTGTGTTTCCGGATGTTAAATTGTGACACTGTGTTTGCGAGTGAGTCCCTTTCATTAATTTTAATTTTTATTTAATCTTGTAATTCTTTTCATCAGTTTCGTATTCGTGTTTTCGAAAATTATTTCATATTTTACTTAATTTCTTGTTAATATCTCAAACAGAGGAAATTTTTAAAATTCTAGAAGAGAAACATTTTGTCTGCCCTAGGTGATTGGATAGAATTCTAAATGTTCCCAATTCCCCTATCGGTAAAATTGTCCAAAACAGAAACATCCTCTACCAGTAAAATTTGTCAGTCATCATGTTTTGCCGAAGGTATCTAGAGAGATATCTGTACGCTTTAACACAAATATAATAATAATAATAATAATAATAATAATAATAATAACAATAATAATAATAATAATAATAATAATAATAATAATAATAATAATAATAATAATAACAATAATAATAATAATAATAATAATAATAATAATAATAATAATAATAATAATAATAATAATAATAATAATAATAATAATAATAAATACCCTGATGCAATACCAGGCAGTGGTTTTCATGGCTTCTGATCTTAACGGATTGGAAGTGTTATCATGTACACTGTTTTGTCTTGGTATAAAAGATGGGCTACAACAAATATTCTGCTCGGCACCACAATTGCTTGACAGTTGTTTGACCTTAACCGATTGAGTATGTACCTTAGTGGCTGACGAAATGTGCATCTCTGATCCCGAGCAGAAGTAGTGAGGGAACATCATAGCCATGTATTGAAAGGAATTCTTTGGAATTTGGATAATTCACCTTTGGAAACATGGGTGTTTCGTTCAACATCTTTAAACAACCCTTATTCAAAGACCTTTTGAGCGGGAAGGGCTACTCGACCTGAAGAAAATTCTCACTGGGCCTCCATCTGCAAGGTCATGCGTTGGTTATCTTGATATGAGACCATCATGTTGCGTACATATGGTTGTGATGCATGTGCCTCGTGCACTCTTATCATCGTCGTGCCAAGGAGGCGGTAACAGTTCTACCGGACTCTTTATTCCGATTTGCTTTATGTTTTTCTTGATGTCTTTTGATACTATCTCCAAGAACCCAACAATAATTGGCACATCATCATCATCATCATCATTGTTATTATCATTATCATTGTCATTTTATCTTTATTATTGTTATTATTATTATTATTATTATTATTATTATTATTATTATTGTTATTGTTATTATTATTGTTATTGTTATTATTAAGGTGGCGTGCTGGCAAAATCGTTAGCACGCCGAGCAAAATGCTCAGTGGCATTTCGTTCATCTTTATGTTCTGAGTTGAAATTCCGCGTAGGTTAACTTTGCTTTTCCTCCTTTTGAGTTCGATAAATTAAGTACCAGTGAAACACTGGGCAGTTGTTATAATAAACTAGTCTCCTCCCCTAAATTTCCAGCCTTGTGGCTTTATTAGGAAGAATTACTATTATTATTATCGATTACTCAGTATTTCGTCGTTGTTCAGCCGTTACTGGATTATTAATCAAGTTGCATCCCATAATCTTTGTTATCTAGCATCCTTCTTCGAGTGCTTTCTGTGTCAAACAAAGAGCCTTTCTGTAGAGTCAGGAAATTCACCTTCACATCCAACATTCTCAACCAATCATTTCAACTTCTCGCAACTGTTCTCAAGATTCTTGTAAAATTGGGATAACAACTTTACAGCTATTACAGATTGTCTTTAAGTTCATATTTTAGCCCTTGGTATTTTCTTATTTTGCGTATATGGCTTTTCTACTCTTCTTGTGTCAAATAAACAAGGAACAACGATTAAAATACACATTCCTTTCTCTTTAGTAAATGCAACAGTATCTGAATGTGAATGCTTTGTTTGCTTACACTTTACATGGTTATTTTCAAGAATGTGTTCTATTTTATGGCCATACTATTTGCTCAAGTCTATGTATGTTTGTAGCAAATTTATATTCATATATTACGAGACTCTCTGAGCAAGTATTTTACATTCGGAGACTATATACACAACCGTTTCCTGTCTTTCACCACACATTTCATATTTAGCTAAGATGTCTTCCTTGTGTATATTTTTCGTAAATCTTTTTGTTGTAATTGCTTGATCCCTCGAAGCTAAGCTCAAGCCTCCTGCCTCTTTTTTTTTAATACTCTCTTTATCAATCGAAGTGATTTCTGATAATGATAAATTTCAGTACTTAGGAGAAGCTTCCCGCTTAAATTTTTCTGTTCGTATCGTTGCTTTCTAGCTCCGAGAAACTCACGTTTTCTCTTACTTTAGCTGACACATCATACCTTCTTGTTGATATCCAAAGCACTCTTCACTGTCAGCGACAGCTTTCTTTACTTATCAGTCCTCTTACTCTATCCTTTTTGTTGAATTACATTCTGTCGATATCTGCTTGTCGTTGTAAGGCTCTGTAAATTCTCAACAATCTTTTTGATTTTTATTTCTCTTCCTTAACCAATCTGATTATTCCCGTACTGAACACGATGATAGATATACCGCTCTTGAGTTTATGGCTGCGATGATATTTTCATAACTGAGTTGGATTTGATATTTCTTTACTTTTCTGATACATACTCTACCGACTTTGTCTTCCTTTGTTCTATCCTTCCAAGATTATAGCCATCATCTGCATCGATGACCCGTATGTTTTCATCGTTCGAGTGATTTCTTTCGTCACTTTTATGATATTTCATTTTTTTTTTCTTCTTCACAAGGCTTCCACATCTGGAAATACCAAATTCCATTCTGGTGTCATTGCTAAACACTTTCACAGTACTGACTGTGGAACCAATTCTTCTTCACTTTTGCCATATATCTTTAGGTCATCCATAAATAGCAAATGGTTAAAGATCCCCTGGTGTTTTCTTAGGCTACACCCAGCTTTTTCTTTTATCAGTTCTGGGGAGAGTGGAATAAGAGCAATGGCAAACAATAAAGGTTATAAGCAATCCTCTTGCAAGTTTCCTCAATCCCTGTTGACGTCCCAAGAAAATACCTCAATCTATGCTGATTTAGGTCGAGTTATCCTCCTGCCGTTATTTCTTCTTCCAACTTCTTATGCTTACAAGTATTACTTCAGAGATGCTGTTTGCAATCTTGAGCACTTTTAGTATCATCAAAATCCAAGAGATGGGATCCATGTCACATGCTTTTATGCAGTTGATCAACCCTATTGTTAAACCGGTCCGTCTTTTTTTTTTTTTTTTGCAATTTCTTATAATCATCTCATCTTATGTCCCTCTTGAATTTATCTGACATATTGTTTGTTCATTAAGGAATAGGTTGTATAGCTCTCTGTATGCATAAATCTTATTCGCAGCATACTTATTAGTAGTTTCCATATTAGTGGAAAACAAGTTATCGATTTGTAGCTTGAGACCTTAGCTACTTTGTGTCCGTCTTTCACTACAGGTATTGCTTTACTTATGGTAAATTTGGTATACTTTCACTTTAGGTCATCCATAGCAGAGATACCAGCCAAGGCTAAAGAAGCCATCCTCCTCATATAACAGGCACATCTTCACCAAGGGCTAACCAGGTACGTTATGATTTCGTTATAATTATCACTATTAAGTGTTTATCTTTCCCCTTTGGGTTCTGTCTGGTCCCCAACTTCCTACATGGATCGGGTGGTACTATCATGAGAGCTACTTCCTGGTCGGTTGATATTTGCTGATGTTATTTTGAGTGATTCATTGTTTACAACGAATGTGGTTCCGTTAGGAGGGTTTGGGCCCTTTTCGTTAGTTTCTGGCAATGTAAAAGGATCAATTTTTTACGATTCTAGCGCTGCTCCCAGTGCTACCCTGTGTCCATCAACCTCCATAATTTGTTTTTGCTGTTGTTTTTTACCTTTCAGGATTTCAGGGTGCAAAGCTTTTGAATACTTTTTATAATCAAATGCTGAGTTTTAACACTTTCCTCTCCCCACCCTCTACAGGACACAACTCTGGTATTGTTTTGTGGAATTTCCGGGTGAATGTAGATCCATTGTGACTCCGCACAACCGCATATTGATTAAAGCTACTTCGCCGTAAACCACCTGCCCATACAGTGCCACGAAAGGGACTGTACATCAGGAGCCGATGTGATCACCGATGTCCTGACGGTTACCTTTGAAGTTCTCTTCCCAAATACTGCGAGGCTAGTGTGTGGACATTTGTCACATAGATCTTGAGCTTGCTCTTCGCACCATTCATTGTCTTAAAGATGAGAGATATTGTATCAAACGACCTTTTCCCAATTGAAGAGATTTCACTAAAGTATCTGCTAGGGCTATCTTTACTCTTCCTTGGATGGTATAAGGAAAGACCTAGTGACCTTAGCGAAGCACAGGCAAGATATACACCTTATCTTCAAAACACCTGTGATGATTTGGGTAGGGTGGTGACTGTCTTGCAGACAAAAAAATTGCGTCGCTTTAGTTCTTTCAGCAAAATATTCCAAATTAATGTATTTATCGTTCGAAGAAGCATTTGCAAGAGATAGTGTTTTGTTAATGTTATTTTTTGTTTGATATACAATAGTTCTACTGTTCATGCTGTTGTTGCTGCTGCTACTGCAGCTATTGTTGTTGTTCTTGTTGTTGCTACTGCTGCTGCTGCTGTTGTCGCTGTTGTCAAACATGCCAGCAAGGCTATGTTTTTTTTGTTTTTTTTGTTAGTATATTATTTCTTTCATTTTCTAATTGTATATTTAATTGTATATTAATTGCGTAATTGTTTTGCTATATTCAATATATTTTTTGTCTGAGGTATATTCGGAAAAAAAGCCAGTTTTGCTTGAACATGAAACGGCAAAATAAAATTTTAATATTTGAAAAGCCTAATTTTATTTTCTGACTATTGTAAGTGTAGACTTTCTAAATTGTTCAATAACTGTCTCCAACTGAAAACTAAGTTCTTAATTGAAAGCTCCAAAAAGAGTCTACTAGGAATAATGATGTGAGCCCATCTCTTGTCAGGCGGAACTAACTTCCTTCCTAAATGAAATTAAATTACCAACCCTTCGGAAGATTAATAAAGATCTAATAAGACACTTATGCGAAATGCATCAGTAATTTCCAGACTAAGGTCGAATTGGGAGGAAAATGGGCTCCTATTTAAAACAGCATGTCAAATGTTAGAGAAAAGTTTTGACAGACATTAAGAAGTATTATATGTCAACGATGCATAGGACGGGGTTTCTTTTTTGCCAGTGTAACCCACAAGCTCCTTTTGTGGCATTTTGAAATCACCAGGTATGAACAATTTTACTGCAGAAGTAGAAGTAGAGAGGGTGCCTAATCGAGAGCGTAGGGTATCGTCATTCGCAAATGGAAAATATAGTATCGTTTTTTAGTATTTTGAAAGGTGTAGTTCTGTTGTTTTGGGGGAGAGAATTATCTCCCATGTCGCTTTCTGTTGGTCCCTAGCATACACTCATACGCACTCACCTACATACATATAAATGAAGTGAAGAAGAGAAGGCAAGAGAGGGGAGAGAGAAAGGAAGAGATATGAAGAGACAAGTGGTGGTTAAATTATGGAAGTTTTCCGAAATTCCAGACGTGTGCGGTGAAAGATTTTTAGGGTAGAAACCCAAGAAAAAGAGAAAAATGAAAAATACTAAAATTATATTAGAAAATATAAACCTATAAAACCTATGTTCGGAGAAAAGTTATGTAAAAAGTTTACTCACGAAAGATAATATCTCATCACTAAATGAAAATGAGATGAATTTATGTGATTAATATCATATGTTGAGGTTGAAGACTCATGCAAGAACTCTACAGCATGCCCACCGTAAGAATCAAATACAACTGAGACCACCACATCAAGGACAGAGGTCAAACCTACGGATGCAGACCAGAAGGCCAATTTCACCGAAGGAAGATTCACGCAATGACAATCACGTCACGCTACTCAGAACCATCGATAAACGGGATAATACAAATCTCATTAACTATATCCGGTAATTAAAATAAAATGGTACAGCATTTAATATCAGGGTGAGAGAACGCCGAAAAACCGAAACCTTATAGGAATGCTCCCAAGAGACGCAAGTCCTTCACAGGACAAAAGTGCATAATTCTAAAGAACTTGCGGGAACCAAAGGTATTTAAGCTCTGCGCACACGAAAGAAAATTCATAATTAGACACAGGAAACACCTCCTTAGCTAAGGTTTAATTGTTTTATTTGTAGACAACTTACCTAATTAACATGAATTTTGAAAGTCTATATTTGTTTATATAAATTTGGTATTCACCTCCATCTTTTCTCTTCCATTTCATTTCATCCTCGTTGCCCTCTCTGTCACCTTCTCTCTCCTCCCACTCTCACGGTCTCTCTCCTCTCCCTAACCCAGTATGCATGTATGTAAGCGCCTATGTGCATGTTTGTGTATCGCAAACGCTCAGAAGTTGACAAGGGAGGTAACTCCCCAAAATAACAGAGGTGAGTATGGTTTGAACGGGGCAGCCATATAAGTTATTTCTGAAAAGCTCGGACCCGGGTTAAGACAGTTTACGCAGTCTGCTAAGGTCGAAATATTTTCCATTTTTAACTTGAAACTCATAGTTCCGTTTTATAACTTGCAAATTTCATATATTGTTGAACCAATAATTTCGCTTCTATATCCCAGTATACCAGAATCCTCTTTATTTTTACTTTGAAACCCAAGATCACTATATACATACATATAAGTATGTATGTGTGTGTGTGTGTGTGTGTGTGTGTGTGTGTGTGTGTGTGTGTGTGCGTGTGTGTGTGCGTGTGTGTGTGTGTGTGTTTATACATCATACATACATATAAGCATATATGTACGTGTATGTATGAATACATACGTGGCGGCGGAGTCGCCAATTTGTAATGGTCTTGTACTGCGGATAAATGCATCAAATAAATGAAATGAACAAAATTACTTGCTTTTATTTATACGATAACTATGGTCATTACAATATATAAGATACAACTTTCTTTGAGTTGTTAGTGCACATAGCTTGTTTGTAGTCCTCGAGTCAACTGTGCAGATAGTAAATTCATTTGTGACTACTAAAGAGATAGAAAGAGTAAGAAAGTCTAGTAAAGTAAAGAGAGTGATAGATTTGTTTTCGCGCGTTGGTTAGCATAGTGAGAAAGATTCCCCTCTGATCAAAGACCGGTCGACGCAAAGAGAAAGAAAGCAATTTGGCTTTACGTATTTATATTTTTCGCGGCTAAATTAGGTCAAGCTAAATAAAGGATTTCTTCTCCGTATCAGTTTTGACCCATGTCTGGCTCGTGAAATATCAAGAAGTCAGTTTATTTTCATACATTTCCTAGTGTAACAGTCTAGAAAAATAGGCTGAGGACTTGTAAGTAGTTGTGGATTCGGTTTTTAATCCTGACTTATAAATTTGGTATCTGTTCGCTACTCACATGCGCGCACACACTCACACATACATAGTATATAAATATATATATACATATGTATGTATGTATGTATGTATGTATGTATGTATGTATATATGTATGCTAATTGCTGATAACATAAAATGTTTTCATTCGAGTCTGTATGGCAAGCGTTATATGGTACCAATAAACTATCGGTGAAACTGATTGAATGGTTCGTGTGACATTTCACTGCTACAGACACAGTAAAGGCACTTGGCTCTAAATAATCAGGTCAAATTAGTTATAAGTGAGTATCATAATTCGGTATACGTTTCCACTGGATTTAGCGTGAGGAGTACTCTATAGTATAGGGTCGCTTCATTTAATTTTACAGTGAGAATCAAATCTATCTAGCAACCGAGAGAAGACAATGTGTGGTAGCCCTTGTTTGTTATGCAATGGATACATCTTTTCGAAAACATTGAAACAATCTTATTGTCACTTTTGATTGAACATAATGTTCCAAATTTAAGTATTTGAGGAAGCGATATTTGGTGATAAACTCTTTGAAAGCTATTGGTTACAGAAATGATTTAGAGAATTCACTGCAACAGCGAACTGAAACAGTATCTCTATTTCTATTCCCGGTACGACTTGACATAATCAAATATATATTTGTAAATCAAAATCTTTATACTTATATATTTACACATATAGTGCGACCTACATTATTTAGTGTATCCCTATCGGATGTGAGCTGATGGAAATTTATCTGCTATTTCAAGCTGGTTAAATACCCAGGTAGAGGTTCTTTTGTTTGCTCTATATAGATTTGCTAACTTGCATGGTGAAATATCTGGAATGTTTTTCTGGAATTCTGCTTACAATATCAATAACATTTACAAGTAGCATTCTCAATAAGTGCAATAAAATCAAAATTGCGAAGGAAAAAGCAAAATTTTCAATCTTTTTATCACTACTAAAATCAGTGAGATGACAAACATTTCAATCCCCAGATGATACAAACATCTTAGTATTATAAAATATGATCAAACGAGCCTGCATGTGTTGTTACATATATCCAGAACGTACTGTACCAGTCATTTTTTTTTCTGTGGGATTTCAAACAGACAAGGGCAAATATACATTACAAAAAATCCGTTGAACAACGTCGTTCTCAGAGTACGAACTTAAATCTCATAAACTGAATAGTTTCTCATCCATTTGATCATTGTGACTAAGCCTGTATTTAAATGGTTTAAAGATTAAAAAGGAAAAAGAAAAAGTAGCAGGAAAACAAATGCTAACTATCTTTATATCACTAAGTGAGCCACCGAACTGACATTTTCCACTTCTAAGTAATTAGAATGAGTAGAGCCAAGCCACACACTATTCAGTGTGTGCGTATGTGTGTGTTTGGCTGTGTATGGGGATGAGTGTGTGCGAATATTCGTATGTATAGGAATATATACAGAAGTAGCGTGTGTGTATGTGTGATCGTGCGTGCGGGTGTGAACGTGTGTGTTGTTCTATGAAAGCACAGAAATTATCATGTCACCTTACCAACAACGTGACATTTCGACTTCGGCAAGTGAACTCCAGCCAACCAATGTGTTACTCAACCCTGTGATCTTTTCTGAAATATATTTACCAGTTGCTCCGACCTATACATGTGTTGTTTTTATCAACATTTATTATTTCTACTGGGTTTTTGTCTCTGCCTTTATTGTTCCGATATATGAGATTATTAGAAAATAGCACTCAATTTTGTTTGGAGAGATGGTGTGAGGACATACTGGGAGGTGTTTGGTGTTGTTCAGCACGGTTAATATATATTCAGCAGTTGTTGTTGAACAAAAAATAAATCTCCACAAATTAACATTGCAACGCGGTTTCGCTTCCTACTCAAACTAGTTCGTTTTCAATTACGATCTGTATATCTATTGTAGCGTTCAATGAGGTCCGGCCAAAACCCGACTAGGACAAAAGCCCCTCGGCCAAAAGACCCCTAGGACAATAACCTCCTTGCATAAAAACCCACGCTTATATTTTTAGGTTATTTTTTCGTTTTTAGAATTTTTAGTTGAATGTATCGACCCCAGAATTTTCCTTTATTTGTTGCAGTTATTAGACTGCCGCCGACCATGCTGGGGCACTCACTTGAAGAATTTTTAGCTGGCTGTATGGAACCCAGAATTTTTTTAAGCTTGATCAAAACCACTTCTGTGATATAATTCATTTTTCTTTTCCGTTCTATTTGTTGCTAGCGTTAGAGTGCGGCCATGCTGGGGCACCACCTTGAGAAATTTTTAGTCGATTGTATCAACCCCAGAAATTTTTTAGATGATTTTCAACCAGCGCATGAAGTTAAGCCTAGAAGGTCTCTAGACATGCTAGAAATGACATAATGTCAAAGTAAGATTTGTGCTAACTATACGCATACATACATACATACATACATAAGTGCATACATTCGTACATACATGAGTGGGTGCTGAAACTTCCTGGCTTTAAGGGTGTCGCGAAAAGCCTGTCTGGAGGCTCAACCTTCCAAGTTCTTTTATTGAGCAAAAGGACTGCTGCAATAAGTGTGTGAATCTAAGAGGGAAATATGTCGAATGAAATCATAATTAACTGATCCTCCTGTATTTTCTTTTACCCTAAGCCAAAAACTTTTCAGCACTCTTCCCTCTCATATATAAACACATATATACATATATATTCATACATATATACATATAACGCGCGCGCGCGTATTAATTTTGCATTTATGGTCAGTTATAATAAAAACAAATTTACATTAATCTGGAGGATTACTCCTTACTTTTAAAGAGTACAAATTTATTATTCTTTAACAAGAATAGTACTGACACTTACTTCGAAGTTTCGGCCAGCTGTAACAAGAATACATTGTTAATGACTTCGAAGTTTCTGCTAGCTAAGCCATCATCTGATGTACATGAAACTCCAAAATACGTGTCTTGAGTGGAGGGGACTAGATTTAGACCAGGAGTTAATAAAATCTTTTATCCTTTACTTATTGCAGTCATACGACCTTCCTCATACTAGGGCCTTACTATCAAGGGTTTAGTCAAACAGGTTCTGTACCTGTTCAGCAAAGTCTCTAACTAAAGTTTATTTCTAAGATGACCTAGCTACACAGGGCATATACAAGTGCGGGACTTCCATAGAACATTGTATCTTTATTCCCCTCAATTCTGTCTCGTAAATTGCCTCTGAATTAGTTTCTGATACCACGTGGATATTCAAAACGTTGTTTCTAACAATATTTTTGCTCCAGGCGGAGCGACTGCTATCTAAGACATATCATTAGTCAACGATAACCAATCCAAACAGGCTGGTGTAGTCACCACCACATCCTGGTCCGGTTGGATTTTTAAAACTTTTTGTCTTTAGTTTTCTTTTGCTTTTAACTTTTATCTTTTATTTGTTTCAGTCACTGGAATGCGGTCATGCTGAGGCACCACCTTTTGAAGATCCTCACTCGAACGAATCAACTTACTATTTTTAAAGCCTAGTACTTATTCTATCGGTTCATTTGCCGAAACGCTAAGTTTCAGAGTCGTATACAAACCAGCGTGTATGTATGCATGTGTGTTTGCATGGATAGATAAACAGATAGATAGATCATAAAGTCAAGAGGTAGAAGGGGTGAATTCCTGATGATCACAACCGTTTCGTACTCTTCTTTATATGGTATTAATTTCAATATGCTAAATTATACTTAAATGTTTACATCAATATGCATGCGCGGTGTTACACAATCAAGTGATACAAGGGGATATTTTCATACAAAGACAAGGAGAATGAAGGTTGAAATTTGCTAAGCACCAAACTGTATCACCCGCATATCTGGATAAGTTTCCATACTGCTATTTACATTATATTTCCTATTGGCATGGTCTGTATAAAACCTAGGTTGATGTGTTTTGCATAGTTTTATGTTCTTTGTAGTTTATGGTAATGTGTTATGGAGATATTAGGGTTTAGATAGGGCTTGCATAATTTCTGAATGATATCATGTACTGTTGTTTCTTTATGTTGGCCAGATGCGATAGATATGATTGCTGTATGTTTTATCCACCACAACATCGAGTCTATATTGTAGTATGGTAAATTGTGTGTTTTAATGACCTGAGAACTGTCTAGCGGAGAGCAAGTTCTTAGTAGAGATTCCATGCTGAACAGGTCAAAGAATAGAAGCAATGGCAGAGAAGCATCAGTGGTTGTGTGGTAAGAAGCTTGCTTCCCAACCAGATGGTTCCGGGTTCAATCCCACTGCGTGGCACCTTGCGCAAGTGTCTTCTACTATAGCCTCGAGCTGACCAAAGCCTTGTGAGTGGATTTGGTAGGCAGAAACTGAAAGCAGCCTGTCGTATATATATATATATATATATATATATATATATATATATATATATATATATATATATATATACTTATGTGCGTGTGTCTTAGTGTCCGTGTCTGACCCCCACCAATGCTTGAAAACCAGTGCTGGTGTATTTGTGTCCCCGTAACTTAGCGACAAAAGAGGCCGATGGAATAAGTATCAGCCTTAAAAAGACAAGTACTGGGGTCGATTCATTCGACTAAAAATTTTTCAAGGCAGTACCCAGCATGGCTGCAGTCTAATGACTGAACCAAGGAAAAAATAAAAGAAAAGGTAATTAAGTATATTTATGCGTTCTTTTGCTGACTCTATTATGTTTTCTCTGTTTGTATTAAACATTGCGGACGAGTTATATGTGAATCCAAGTATATATCTTCTGTGATGTATGGTACATTTATACCGTTCACTGTTACAATTGGTTGTATATTAAGTTCCGGTAAGAAATAGACTCTGATTTTGTTATGTGTTGTTACTTTAAGTGTGGAGGCGCATAGCTCAGTGCTTAGAGCGTCGGGCTCACAATCATGAGATACTGAGTTTGATTCCCAAACCAAGCTGTGTGTTGTGTTCTTGAGCAAGACACTTTATTTTCACGTTTCTCCATTTCACTCAGCTGTAGAAATGAGTTGCGACATTGCTGGCGCTAAGCTGTATCGGCCTTTTCCTTTCCCTTGGATAACATCGGTGGCGTGGAGAGGGGAAGCTGATATGCATGAGTGACTGCTGGTCTTCTATAAAACAGCCTTACTCGGGCTTGTGCCCCGAAGGGGAACTTTCTAGGTGCAATCCCATGGTCATTTATTGACCGAATGGGGTCTTTATCCAACAGAAAAGAATCCACCTAGTAATTCGTCCTACGAAGGTCAGCTGACAACGAAGGAGTGATGCTAAAGCTATGAAATTTGCATGCATTAATTAAAACGTTTCTTATTATTATTAACTTCATTGTTTCCCTCCAGGTAAACTGTTTCAAGAAGACTTCAAAAGTAACTCGTAGCGACTTTTCTTGGAAATCGACAAAATATGGGATCGTCGTATTATCAAGTGCCTGCAGGAAAATAGTTCAGTCCCTAACGACATTCATACTGACATGGTCGTTGCATTAAGAGATGACGTTTCAGCTTTATCAAAACTGCAAAAGTGGGCAATCAACTGCCACCAACATGGAAACTATTGAGTTTGTTTATCACAGTAATATACAAATGCTATTAGTATATCCCGTAAGAGAGTTGAGAATGTTCTGCACAATGAACTTGGCAGGACGAAGGTTTCTGCTAGGTGGGTGCTACATATGTGACTGTAGCTTTGAGCTGGTTGATCACCCTCCCAGTTCTCCTGATTTGGCACCATCTGACTATCATCTGTTTCCTAACATGAAAAAAAAATACTTGGCCGAGAACCAGTATCGCAGTGATAGTGACGTCATATCTGTCGTTGATAACTTTTTTGAGCAACAGGATGATGACTTCTTCACCAATGGGATCCAAGGACTGCCACACCGATGAAAGAATATGTGGACGGCAGGGGGCACTAGTTGAAAAGTAAACTTCATTTAATCACATTCCATGAGAGTGTCCTGGTTAGCCTATGAACTAACTTTTCAACTGATCCTCGTACAATAACTAATGGCCACACTTTCTTCAAATTCTACCACCTTAAAAATACTGCGCTATCACATTTGTTGTACTGACTCTGCAGATCTTACTGCTGATACTGCCACACTGGTAGCTGTTGTGTCCGATATCCCAGGTATTATAACTATACTTGACAGTGAGCACTTAGCTATCGTTACAATTCTAAATGAAAAAAAAAAAAAAAAAGATATCGGAGGGGCGATGCATACCCTGCGCAAGAATAAAATAAAATTTGATCTAATAAATATATTCTCAAATGAATTCGTATTTCAACAAAATGGCATCAAGAGTTATTTCCACTGCTTATCGCTTCTGCATATGTAACAAAGAAAAAAAGCATTTTGATTCACCCGTCTGCCAGGTTCGAAGATAATCAAACCAGAATTTAATGAGTTTGAGCCAATTCCCCCAACGAGTATTTCTGCCAAATTTGGTGAAAATCTGTTCAGTCTTTTTTCAGTAATTTTGCAAACACACAGACAAAGATGAGCGATTACAACCCTGGTTCCCTTCTGAGCGTAGGGTTAACAAAGCAAACTTTCATTTAGTGCTCTTATTATTGATATTATTTTTACTGTTACAGACATTTCCACTGTTCTTAATAATATTTTAAGTAGTATAAATGCTGCTGCCGGGTTTACTGCTACTGCCACCCTCTACGTGGGCGCATTTATTTTGAAGCAGTGTCGACGATATTTATTTCTCACACTCAGTAAGAGGTCTGCCATTAACCCCATAACCCTGTAATAATTTCATCGCGCCGAGACATTTTCCTGGTAAAAACAACATGGGGTGAAACCTTCTTTGATGTCTATCTAGTAACGGCGCGTGCGTGAAAAATTAAACTTTAGTTCCCTTCGTTAAGGGATTTCCCATCCCCAAAAATTCAGATAGGCTTCTCGTCCTCTCATCTTTGGTGTGATATAACTTTCAAAATTTCGCCTACGGTTTTCTTGTTGCTGTAGTAATCCAAACTGTCCAGAAACCCGAAATTTGTTTGTATTTCTGAACTAGACCACCGAAAAGTGCCAGCCTTTTCGTTAAGATTTTGCCAAAGTCTTAAACTCTGTGCTTAGCAGAGTTTTAGGCCGAAAGTTATCTCTGACGTGTCCCTTGTTGGCGTATTTCTCAGTATTTGCGATGGACATCTGCCAAGAGGTTTCCAAGTAAGTCTGACGTGTACCTGTAAAGCTGGTAGGTTCACTATCTAAACTGGGTGATTTACGCCAAATGCAACTATTCGACATCTCTTGTGTTTCAATTGCTATTTTCGGTCTTTTGTAATACTTTGCGTATTTTGCCATCGAATGAAGTGCTTCCGGAAAGCCGCACATGTTTATTCGTGTGGATTTGTTGTTACATCGCGCCACTACAGCCCTGACAACGCACCTTTTGCCGTTCGCATTAAACAAATAATCGAGGGTTTTCAGTTATGAAACTTAAGCAACCCTTTGCTGTCATACATACATACATACAACCATGCACCAGATATAATGATTTGGAATAGATCAGAGAAACTGTGTACAATTGTGGAAATCAGCTGCCCAGCGGATGTTAACATAAAGCTGAAGATCAGTGAAAAATAGAATTCCTATACTGAACTATTGAGAAATGTGCAGTTACTCTATCCAGATTACAAGTTCAGGTTTACACCTGTAATTATTGGGGCACTAGGATATGCAACCCTAAATACCAATCTTGAGAAATTAAGCTTCTCAAAACTAGAAAGGAGAAAGCTGATTCAAAGACTAATGATCCAAGCCATTGCAGGAACTGTAAACATCTGTAAAACTTTCCAGAAATTTATCATTTAAGTGTGTATGAGCATGTCTAGATACGCAAGTATATGCATGAGGAGATATACATAAAATAAAACATACAAATCTGAATACATACATACATACATACATACATACATACATGCATAAAAATTCTAACAAACATGCATAGTTTCCGCATAAACAGTGACGTAGACTGCCTCTACCTAAAACGTAAACAAAGCGGCAGAGGCTTAACATCGATCCAAAATACTTTTGAATGTCACATCATAGCCCTTCAGCAACATCTTTTAACCAACAAGCGTCGAAGTGCACCGTTTGAACAAGTTTGCATACATGAGGCTGATAACATCATAAGACTTGAAGGCAGCTCCTTGGAAAACACTCTTTGTCTGACAACCTAGAATACATGCCCAAAGAAGTCACATGACTCTACCACAACGTATCATCAGATGAAAGGATAAGCCTATATGAGCAGAAGACTATGCATGGATATGTTAGTAGAAAGCTCCGTTCTGATACTAACATTGATCATCAAAGCAGTTTATCATGGACCAATAGCTGGATTACTACCTCCCACTTTGAAGGGTATGCGCTTGCAATCCAGAGACAGGAAATATCAACCAAGTACCTGATGCACAAAAGGGATAGAGATGCAGGTAAAGCCATAAAGTGTGACAACCGATGCAGACTTTGTGGAGCTCACACTGAAGATATCACCCACATCATAAGCAGTTGTCCGAAAATGTCATTACAGTATTATCTACCGATGAGACATGACGTTGTAGCTAGGACACTCTATAATGAAATCCGTCGGAAGGATAATCCCGAGGACAAAGAAATAAAGCCTATAATATGGTAAAAGCTATAGCCACTAATAATGAAAAGGAATACTGGTGGAATGTACCAGTGAAGACCTCAATAAAATGCAAGCACAACAGACCTGATATAATGATTTGGAATAGAGAAGAGAAACTGCACAGTTGAGGAAATTTGCTGCCCAGCGAATGTTAACATAAAGCTGAAGTAAGAAAACAGCATAGAAAACTTGTGACAGTATGACTTGACTATAAGAAGGCATTTGACTCTATCCTTCATTCATGGCAGTTGAAGTGCCTACATCTGGCAAAGTACCTACTACCTTAATTGCTGCTATAGAGAGATTCACAAAGACACGGACAACAACAATTCTTAACCTTACAACTGAGAACAGAATAGTTGTTTCTGATAGTATAAGCATTTCGAAGGGAATATTCCAGGGAGATAGTCTTTCTGTACTTCTTTTCGTTTTGGCACTGAATCCATTATCGTTCCTACTGCAGAAAACAAGTGGTTTCATGCTAAGATCTTCAACTGCAAGAAATATCGATGTAACTCATAATTTCATTGTAGATGACCTGAAGATTCATGCTAAAAGTGTTAACAATACAAAAAAAACAAAAACAACTAGAACTAATAACAACATTTTCAGCTGATATAGGCATGGAATTTGGCCAAAAGAAATGTTCATATTTGGTTATATAACGAGGTAAGTCAGTCCCCCAAACTCAAAAACTGTGCATCAACGGTCTCTCTATCCTCCCCATTCCACACAAAGAATGTTACAAGTACCTAGGCATAGACGAAAATGTATCATATGCAGGTACTGTGAATAAAGACAGAATGACCCGAGAATATTACACTAGACTTAGGAAAATATGGCAGTCGGAACTCTCCTCTTACAACAAAACAATATCCCACAATGCATTTGCAGTACCAGTGCTGATCCCAACATTTGGGATACTTGATTGGTCTATAGAAGAAATCCACTCCATAGATATCAAAACCTCAAAAATCCTGACAACAACTGGGAACTTCCACAGATGTTGACAATGCTTCCCTAGTAGAAGTGGAGAAAATATCCTAATTCAAGAGTGTGGGGACGCGAAAAGAAATAATACATATACTAAGAGCTGCCTAGAGAAT
>NC_068981.1:124596750-124597038 GCF_001194135.2 Octopus bimaculoides
CATGAACTTCTAACTTGTTGTCTCTTGAGGTCTCTGGGTGAGACTTGGATCCAACTTGTACAAATGCAAAACAAAAGTCAAACATAAAATAATAATAATAATAATAATAATAACAATAATAATAATAATGATAATAATAATAGTTCACTGGTAGTTTACAGCTGGCACCGTAGTACATCTCTAGCGTTAGAAGCTGTGCAAAGGCAATAAATAATAATAATAATAATAATAATAATAATAATAATAATAATAATAATAATAATAATAATAATTATTATTATTATTATT
>NC_068981.1:124597048-124600673 GCF_001194135.2 Octopus bimaculoides
TATTATTATTATTATTATTATTATTATTATTATTATTATTATTATTATGATTATTATTATTATTATTATTATTATTATTATTATTATTATTATTATTATTATTATAACAACAACAACAATAAAAATGAGTTTTTTCTTGCTTATAATAATAATTTCTTTTATTCATAACGATGATTCATTTCAAATAATGTCTTCTTTTAAAATACTGATAATCTGTTTCTTTAGTTCTTTGTGATTCAATGCACACGAAACTGCATGTGATTATACAGTAAAAACAAGCAAACAAGTACGAGAATGATAAATAATGATAATGACTTCTAATTTAAGCACAATACCATTAAGAAGACAAAACTGAAGCAGTCATAGTCTGATAGTTTAATTCATTGGTCTCGGAAGGATAAAAGGCAAAGCTGATCTCGGTGAAATTCCAACACAGAACATGAAACACAAATCTGCAAATTCTGCGATCATAGAATGTTGAGATTTTCTGCAAGTGGCGTGGCTACTGCAGCGAGTTTCGCTGGCCATTTTCCACGGCAATGCCACTGGAGTCATTGGTGCGGGGCGCGGCTGAGCACCCCTCTTGTTTTGGGATATGTGACCCATCGCCGCTCTCTCTTCCGCTGTTTTCCCCCTCCCGTTTATTCTCCATTTTCTCTTTTCTATGTCCATCTTTTTAGAGTGGATATTAGTAAATAAAGTTTTTGTACGGTGAGAAGTATGTCTAGGAAATAAAGGGAAACTAATACAAAAACTAATACAAGTAGCTATATGAAAATAAATATACAGGGTGCGATGGGTAAATTATCGTCAATTTATATTTTTAATTTCACACATGCGTATTGTTTATTTTTGATTTTGTCGACTATACAACATAGTAGGGTCAGCTGGACACCGTCTGTGAGAAAAACAGCACCATGACGCAATACGCACCATTACGCAATTCACTCTGCCAGAAATTTGGAAATGATATGCTTGGCATTCCCGCCAGAATCTCCAATACGAACATTTCAGAGTGTTTGGGTGTTAACTTGAGGACAGTGTAGATAATTTGGAAAGTGTTGGCTGAGTCTAATGGTGATTACGAAGGTACGGCAGCACAGAAAACTCACGCTGTTCGTTCTAATAAGAAAAGAACTCCTGAATTTGTTGGTGAGATCCAGGTCATGATTGACAACGATCCCTCCAAATCAATCAGGTGCATCACCAGGAACATGGGAATGTCTGAGTTTCTTATCAGGCGGATAGTGCATGAAGACATTCGGTATTCCTCATACAAGATTTAAAAAGGGCCAGTTTTTTATCCCAAGCCACCAAGGACAAGAGGAAAGACCGCGCTACGAAACTTTTGAACAAACTCAAGCATCCCCTCCAACTGAACATGCTTTCGATTTTCCTCAGACGCGAAAAATTTCTGCCAGGATCAGAAGGTGAACACACAGAACAGCTGTTGGCTTACTGTATCCCCGAAACATGTACCGAGAGTGATAAAAATCAAACATCCAGTCAACATCATGGTGTTTGGCGTGATCACTAGTGATGGCGACGTTATGCCTCCATTCATCTTCTACACAGGAGATTCCGAAGTCGCCTGGAGGCCGTGGTTTTATTGAATAAATTTACTCTTTAGTATTTCATATGTAATTTTGATAAACATATCTGGTAAAATGAGATGTCAGTGTTATTTTCATTAACTTAGACGACAATTTATTCACCTTTTCATGGTATGGTGGGACAGAAGACTTAAAGAACGCCTGACACAGAACTTCATACTCATGAACATGTACTCTCGCTATGTCGATGATATCAACGTAGTGGTAAAGGCACCTCCACAAGAGAGTACTCTTGAAAAAGAAATAGAAACTAATACTATGGAGAGCATCCAGCAAATAGCTAACTCCATACACCAGAGTAATAAGGTCACGATAAACTACCCTACGAAATACCCATAGACTATCAGTACTAGATACAGAACTCTGGCTGGAAACTGTGAATAATAAAACCCGAATCCTTCATTCACACTATGCCAAACCTATGGCCTCCAAATACCTGATCTACCGGAACTCAGCTATCGCGGACAATGCCAAATTCAATATATTGATGGCAGACCTCGTCAGAGTAATGAGAAATGTGTCTCGCATGTGCGACCTTACAGAGTTAAAGAGACACATACAACATTTCGTTCACCACATGCAGTTCTCAGGATACAGCTATAGAGAAAGGATCAGAGTATACAAAGGAGCCATGAGGAAATTTGAAACTATCATACGTAACGATAGGAATGGGATTTGCCCACTCTATAGGAGCAAATCATGGAACACCATTGAAAGGACTAAGAAGAAAATGGGGAAGGCCAACTCATGGTATGATAGCCACAAATACCAGAGTGTCATGTTCGTCGACACTGCCCCTAGAGGCGAACTTTACCGCTTTAGAAGGGCCCTAGACAAACTTAAGCTAAGAATTAAAGTTGTAGAAAGGCCAGGCAACCCTATCAAATCCCTAATCGGTAGAACCTACCCTTTTAGTAGAACCCCCTGTACTGATAGTAACTGTACTGTATGTAGATTTAGCCCACAAACAAACTGTAAAGCCAGGAATGCAGTCTATAGTATAAGATGTACAGAGGGACGGTGCAGTAACAAGACAACGACGTACGTAGGGGAAACAGCATGGAGCATAGGAGAGCGGGTAAATGTGCATTGGAGAGAACTTAAGGAAGGGAAGAGCTCATCGGTTCTGTACCAGCACGCCGAGCAGGATCACGGGGGCTCGCTCAACAATATGGAAGTTAAAATCTTGTCCACACATAGAACAGACGCAACGCTTAGACAAATTACACACATAATAGAAGATAAACCTAGCCTGAATAGGAAACTGGAATGGAACACTAGCACACACCCCCAACACACCACAACCTATGACAGAATAAGATCCCCAAAAACTGATAACAATATAAATATAATATAATACAATACACAGATAAACAAATGGAATTAAATAACTATATACATTAACAAAATAAATTGAATTAAACACAAAAAAAGAAATAATAGAAAAAATAAGTAGGTATAATACATGAACAAAATAAATAAAAACAAATTAAACGAACGTGTATAAACAGGGGATACTGATAATACAGGCACATCACCCCCCACACAAACACTTACTAATCATAGACACACAGAGGGGTATACGCATGCGCAAGTAAAGACTTATACGACAGGAATACAAAATGGCTAATCGTTAGAAAGGAAAGACACACACAAAAAAGAAAGAAGCAAAGAACCACTGATGTGATCACAAAAGTGTGACGAAAGAACTCTAGCTGAAATACGATTAATATAAAATAAAGCTGAAGCAAATGAACACCAAATATATAGTGCGTGTGTTTTTATTGGCAACATGACCATCCCGAAATACAACAATATCTGTTTCAACATAGAACTTATTCTTTGTAAACCTAGTACTTATTCTATCGTTCCCTTTTGCTGAAATGCTAAGTTACTGGGAGGTAAACATACCAGCATCGGGTGTCGAACGATGGTGGGAGGTCGAACACAAATACACACACACACACACACACACACACACACACACACACACACACACACACACACACACA
>NC_068981.1:124603070-124605007 GCF_001194135.2 Octopus bimaculoides
ATATAAAACATGCTGAAAATAACATGGAGTAGTAAAAGGTGAAATACCAAAAACAATAAATAACAATAAAAATAAAATGTCAACAGAAAATTAGGTGGAAGAATCCTTGAGTGTAACTCAGGGAAAACTCCGACGCAAAGCCTCGGCTTATTCTGCCACAGTAAAAACCTCAAATATGACTTCCGCTTCTTTCTGGCCCGTTGTTTACTGTCGAATAACCGTGGGAAGGGGACATTCAGCCCTATCAATCTTACAGCTGCCACTCATCTTTCGTAAAGCATGCTAGGATAGCAACTCACACTCCATCCTCTACTACTTCTTGAATTGGTACTTAAACATTGACGAAAGTTTAACTAGACAGGGAAAATCCTTGTCTTCAGACCATTTAACTGTATCTTCCACATAACTTCATTCACCACAGCCACTAGACAGAGGGAAACTAGCCTCCCTTCTTTGCCAAAGGAAGAAAATAGTTCCCAAAGGAACCGAATTCGTCCTAGTAGTTGCTAACTAACCGGCAATTCGTGGATACTAAACGAATAAGTGTAGCACAATTTCCTCACACTATCCATACTTTGAACAAGTTCGTCTGATGGAGGTACGAGTAGAGCTTGTCTCTAACATATAATTCCCCCTATAGGACTGCCAGACTAATGCGTTTTGGAAATTGTCAATCTCCTACCCGAAATTCATCAAAAGGAGATTGATCTGACGAGCTTCATCAACGCTCAAAATTATACTTAAGCCACTGTTGTTCACATAAACCACGAACCACTTATATAATTCAGTGGTTGATTCTGACTGTATTGCTGCTACGAGTGATCACGGGACTATAGTCCGAATTCCAAACGCCCAACATTGGTCTATGCTTAACCCAGAACTATGACTTGGTCACAGAAACAAGCTGCGGAAAAACATATCAAATAAAGGCGCCTCTATCTGTTTCCTATCGACGTTGCCGTTGTCGTCGCAATGATTCACTAATTTTAGCAGGATGCATCAGCTTCAGTGTGTTACTGCATCATCAGAAGCAGAATCTCAAGGCCTTATTAACTAGTTGCTACAAACATATTTCTTCCTGGTCACCAGAAAATGTCCTTTTCACAAGAAGCATACATTTCAAATTGGTTAGATGTTTCCTCTGTGTGTGCGTGTGTGTGTGTGTTTGTGTGTGTGTGTGTGTGTGTGTGTGTGTGTGTGCGCGCGCGCGCATTTGTGAATGCATATTTACTCGTCTTTTATTTAAAGTATGACAAGAAATTAGTCTTACTTTTATCAACACACCTCTGTTCTCTATAGCCTAGTGCTTTATATTCAAGGTAGATGTTTTTATTTCTGTATGCGTATTTATTGTACACTCAAGATAGATGTGTTTCATTATATTTATTGTACATGTTATCATTACTAACGTTCTGGATTCTATTTACAATCGACTGTTGGTGGCATGATAAATACATGAAATTCCTTCAGTCAATTACAAGAGTATAACCAATATTCAATGCAGTACAGCATATCAATTTATCACACCAATTGTGTAATATTCGTCATGCTAATATCACACAGTTAGCAATTAAAAGTAGATTGACAAAATCTCCAAGCAAAGTGCCTTGTTATTGTAGTTTGTGATAGCATTTCACATTCTGAATTCAAATCCTTTCAAGGTAAACCTTGATTTTATTCTTAAAGGTTCAGAAAAAGTCAATTATTAAAGTCAATCTAACCAACTGTATCCATTTAAAATCCAACTGAAAATCTGTGACCTTGTACGAAATTTAGAAATCAGTGTGGTTGCATACTTCCAGGTCAGTCTTGACTAGATGTATTCCAACCGTGACTATCACATTTAATTTCATATCTACCAGGAAGTCAGAAGGTGAAACAAATAAAAAATATTTTGCTTTCTAACTTCCTCTAACTCGTAGGTTGACACTCTTAAA
>NC_068981.1:124605348-124606378 GCF_001194135.2 Octopus bimaculoides
ATATATATATATATACATACATCTCCCTTCTCTTCACTCCCTTTCCTTCTTACTCCCTTTCCTCCTCCCTTCTCCTCACTCCCTTTGTTTCTTTCCCTCATCGTCTCTCTTGTCCCCCTTCTCTTCTGCTTGTTGCTCACACGTGACCACAGGCCATTTTTCTTGTTTCTCCGTCTTTTCTGGATTCGACGGCCAGCCAGTCGGACTTCATTTCTTTTGCCTCGATATTTTTTTTCTTCTACTATCTATTCTATATCTTTTCAAAATTTCTCCCAAGCGTTACCCATTGCAATTTGTCTTGGCCTAACGACCCTTGATATCTGTCTTCTTCCGTTTGCCCACTCTGCTGTTGTTTGTTTGTTTGAAGCCCCAACCCTCTTGTCGTTAGAAGCACGAAACAGGGAGTAATATCACAGTCGACAACTGAGGATGGGTTAGACTTCTTTTGGTATTTTGTCCCGTACTATTCTCTCGTTGTATGTTTACTATTTTTCACTCTTTGGTGATGTCCTGTTCTTAATGTATATTTTTCTTTTATTTAATAATTGAACGCCACGCAGACCTTGTCAACAGTAAGTTCTTATATAGAATATGAAGGGATTAATTCACGAATAGGTACACTAAGTGCTATATCTGTTCGACCAAGATGACAGCTAAGGCTGGATCTAGGGATCCGTATTTAGGTTCCGTTATAGCTGGTATCTATTACATTAGAGGAAAAACCAAAACCAAAGCAGAACGAGTATCTCAAGTCATTTATAATAATTTAATTAGGGTAAGGTGCATTTGAAATCATACAGCCCCTTGAGTTATCCCAGAAACGGGTGTAAGACTTAAAATTCACCTTACCCTAATTAAATTATCACAAATGACTGGGGATACTCGTTCTCCTTTGGTTTGGATTTTTTCTCTAATATGTATATGTATATATATTTATATATCTATATGTGTGTGCGTGTATGTATGTGTGTATGTATGTATGTATGTATGTATGTATGTATGTATGTATGTATATATATATATATATATA
>NC_068981.1:124606540-124609839 GCF_001194135.2 Octopus bimaculoides
TTCGTCCACCAAATCAACTCACAAGGTTTGGTCGACCCGAGGCTGTAGTAGAAGATTCTCGCTCAAAGTGTCACGCAGTGGGATTCAATCCAGAACCATATTCTTGAAAAACATGGCCACAAAGCCACGCCTCCATGCATGCATACTAGTTGCTATGAAAAAGTTCCAGGACTTATTTACCTAAGTTCTAACAATATTTCTTTCGAAATAGTCGCCTTGTGCAGCAATACACCGGTCCCAGCGTTACAGCCACCTTTGAAATCCGGCCTGGAAGTCGTTTTCCGTTAGCCAATTGAGGACCTTCGATTCGCTCTGGATCTCGACAACGGTATTAAAACGGCATCCTTTGAGCTGCCTTTTCTCTTGGAGAAAAGATGCAAAATCTGGCGAATAAGACGGGTGCCTAAGCGATACCATGTTTTTGGCGAGAAACTCACAAGTGATGAGAGCTTAGTGAGAGGGTGCATTGTCGTTGTGAAGAATCCAGTTCTTCCCGTTCCACAGATCCGGTCGCTTTCGCCCAATGTCCTCCCTCAAACGCTTCAAAACGTCGCATTAAAACTCTTTTTTGAAGGTCGGGCCCTGGTGGACGAATTCTTGATGCGCAATACCGCGGACATCGAGAAAACGATGAGCATGCTCTTGGTTGATTTGTGACTTTGTCATGCCTTCTTCGGTCGTGGAGATAAAGGGCTCTTCCGTTGTGATGATCGCTGTTTCGTTTCAGGGTCGTACCTGTAGACCCAAATCTTTTCACCGGTGATGATCCTCGACATGGAGGATCATCAGCTGCACGCGGGCAGAGATCTTGACAGACTTCAATGCGATGTTCTTTCTGCTCAGTGGTGAGCAGGTGGAGGACAACCTTGACAGAGACACTGCATGTTCAATTCAGACGCTAGGATTGCCTGCACGGACCCACACGACAGATCAATATCAGTAATGTCATTGATTTCCTCCGATGATGCGCATGCACAAGCTGAGGAAGTTTTTCCACATTTCCGAGTCTGACGCTCATGATAGGTTTTACAGATCGCTCATCGTTTTCCAGGTGCAATCTTCAGTTTTTGAAGTGTCCGTGTCACTCGAATCATTGCGTACGACTCGTTGCCACGTCACCGTAAGCTTGCCAAACATGCTCAATGTCTCCATAGCAGACTTCCCAAGTTTAAAGCAAAATTTCATGTTGGCACTTTGTTCCAAATTCCTGTCCATGACAAAGATCGCAGACTGCAGCATACACGTGATAACAAAAGCACAAATTTTACAACTTGTGAAGTAGACACAGCGATGTCACTCAACAGACTGCCGTGTGAAGTTCACTACTAGCTCTCATTGCGCACACAACCATATACTGCCATCTGCTCGCGTACAACAGAACTAGTGATGGAACTTTTAGACACATACATACATACATACATACATACATACATACATACATACATACATACATACATACATACATGCATACATGCATGCATACAAATATACATACATACATACATACATACATCGTTTACCGTCTACTCGTTTCAGCCACTGGACAGCAGCCATGCTGGAGCACCGCCTCCAAGGGCTTAAGTCAAACAGATCGATCTCAGTACTTAACATTTTTAAAGTCTATTATTTATTCTATTAGTGTCTTTTGCCGAACTGCTATGTTTTGGTGACATAAACAAACCAGCACCGCTTGACAAGCAGTGACGGGAGAGGACACATGTGTGTGTGTGTTTGTAAGTCTACGCGTATATGTATGTATGTATGTATGTATGTATCTATGTATGTATATATGTATATGTAGTGTAATTTAAATTTATGCTGCACGACAGTTAACTAGTATTTAGAACTTCCTATGTATTCTTGTACATCCGTAGAGAAACTGAGAGGCGGACACGTAAGTTAGAGTGTCCTTTATCTTTTATCCCTTATTTGTTTCGATCATTAAACTGCAGCCATGCTGGAGCAGCACTTTTGAAGAATTTTTTGTCAAATGAATAGTGACATTTCGTCTGTCTTCACATTATGAGTTCAAATTCCATCGAGGTCAACTTTGCCTTCCCGGGACGATAAAATACGTACCATTTGAACATTGTGTTCGATGTAATCGGTTTACACCTCCCCCGAACTTGCTGGCCTTGTGCCAAAATTTGAACCCAGTATTAAAGTTATATTTGAATTGTATTATTTCCCACAAGGTATTTTAGTTTTATTGTTTCCACGACTTGCCGCCAAAAACCACAAATCCTCTTAATAATCCTCCATTTCTTTAAATGAAAGTTGTAAAACAGGCCTAGAGAAAATGTGACTATAGCAATAATATAGTCTGGAATTACTAATGTTTAACAATGTAGGTTATCTAGTAACTCGTGTTCTACTTACACCTACGTAAAATTATAGTCAACAAGTACAACCAGTGTCGTTGTTTGATGTCAGAAGAAGGTCAAATTTGTAATTGTTATTCGTTTGAATGAATTTATTTACCGAATAAAAGATAGCTGAGTGGAAGGGGGATAATACACAGGGTGCGATGGGTAAACTGTCGCCATTTTATATTTTTAATTTCACACCGTCTGTGGGTAAAACAGCATCATGACGCAATTCATTCTGCCAGAAATTTGGAAACGACATGCTGTACTGCTTACCATTTATGCCGTAAGCTCCAATACGAGCATTTCAGAGTGTTTGGATGTCAATCTGAAGACAGTGCAATCTGAGAACATGTTCCGAGAGTGATAAAAATCAAACATCCAGCCAATATCATGGTGTTTGAAGTCATCACTAGTGATGGCAACGTTATGACTCTATACATCTTCCCACACGGCCTCAGACTCGGCACGGAGGCCTACATCGAGTGCTTGGAGGGGGTAGTGCTGCCCTTGGTCAACAGGGTGGCTGCTGGAAGACCCTGTGTCTAGCAATAGGACTCTGCACCATGCCACACAAGCAGGAGAACCCAGTCATGGCTTGTCAGACAATTCCTGCAACCACATCACCCTTAACATCTGGCCACCTAACTCCCCAGACTGCAACCCCCTTGATTATTATGTGTGGGGCGCAGATGATCAAGAGACCAACAAAACACCTTGTAACACCAAAGATGGACTGAAGGCAAGGATTATAGCAGCATTTACCAACTTAAACAAGGAGACTGTCCAGAAAAGTTGCAGGAGATCCCGAAGTCGTCTGAAGGCCGTGGTTGAAGCCAATTGCGATTTTATTGAATAAATTTACTCTTTAGTATTTCAAGATATTTTTATATAATTTTGGTAAACATATCTGTTAAAATGAGATGTCATGTT
>NC_068981.1:124612221-124640398 GCF_001194135.2 Octopus bimaculoides
TATATATATATATATATGTATGTATATATATAATGAATAGTAATATATTAATCTACCTGTGAAAGCATCGAGCTGGCAGAATCGTTAGCACCCCGGGTAAAATGCTTATCGGTATTTCGTCTTCACGTTCTGGGTTCAAATTCTGTCAAGGCTAGCTTTGCTTTTCATCCTTTCGGGTTCAATAAGATAAATACTAGTCGAGCACTGTGGACAATGTAATCATCTTACCTCCTCCCACGAAATTGCTGGCCTTACGTCAAAACTTGAAATCAATATTTTAATCGGCCTGCTTTATTTCAAGAAACGAAATGTAATAAGTACTTTGAGTTACACCATTTCATTATATGGAGTTAATATTTAAGAATCTTGAGGTACGTCTTTAAAATAGTCGCACAAGTTCTACATAAAATATTTTAACGTTTATGTTTAATAATCATTTTCTTACTACTTATAATCCCCTCCTATATAATTATGGGTCAAATATAATTTTTCTACAATGCCTGAAATTTGTGGGGAGGGGGCCAGTCGATTACATCGAACCCAGTGAATAGCTGATGCTTATTTTATCGCTCCTGCGAACGAAAGCATGAAATGCAAAGATAACACTTGAACTCAGAACGAAAGAAATGACGCGGTAATGACTTTTGTCTGGCGCTATGACGACTCCGCCAGCCTTATTTATGGTTCAAATATAATGATATATATATATGCGTTAACGTAGCAATGTGTAATGCCTTATATTAGAATAATATAAGTTGTTAGAGATACATACATACACATTGCTACACTAATGCATGTATATATATATATATATCATTATATATATACATATATTTTATGTTCCATGTTCGTACCACTTCCTTGCTCTGTTCAGGCAGTACTTTTCACATAGCTTCCAGTGGATGAACTTAGATATGTTATCGTACCTCTTTTTGCAGGGCTTTTGAGCCAGCTTGCTACACTCACTCACAATATGTGAGATTGTTTCGTTTCTGCTGCCACACATCCTAAAAAGGGGTGATTTGCTATTCTTATCTATATGGAACTTGGTGTAATTAGTACTCAGAGTTTGTTCCTGGCTGCTGCATATCAATACCTCAGTGCATCCTTTCAGATCACTTTTTCTTAGCCATCTCCAAGTGTTGATCTTGTCTTTTCCTTTGATTTCTCTGAGGTATTACCCATGCAGTGGTTTCATTTCCAAGTTGTTAACTTTTTCTTCATCCTGTTTCTTAAATTTTGCGGGGTGCATCGCATTTTCGGTAGGTATTATATTGTAAATTCTAACAGCGTTAAGCAAGGATTCACTCTGCTGTTTTTTGTACTAACCCAAACTGTTCTAGTTGACAACGCAGATCTTGCATCCTATGAGACCTCTTCCACCTCTGTTTCTAGACACATACAGTCTGTCAGTATCGCTTTTAGAGTGTAGCTCCTTGTTAATTGTCATCAATTTTCTAGTTTTTCTGTCCATTTCTTCAAGTTCGTTCTTTGTCTACCTAACACATGCGCCGTATCGCATTAAGGAAATAGCCCATGTGTTCATTGCCCTGATTTTGTTTTTTCCATTGAGTCTACTTCTCATAATTAACTTGGTTCTTCTGAGATATTCTCGCCCAAAACTTTCCTTCGTTTCATTTTTCTTGATTTTGTCGCAGATATTTATATCCATTAGTCTCAATACCTTTGAATTTCTTGCCGTTGGGTAGCTCTACACCATCAGACAACACTACTTTGCTTCTTTGTATTATAAGTATACCAAATTTTTTAGTACCAAATTCCATTCCAATATCCTTATTATTATTATTATTATTATTATTATTATTATTATTATTATCATTGTTATTATTATTGACGCGATGACGAGATGCACATGGGACAATTCTCCGGGACTGGATAGTCTGTCCTTCGAGCGTTATCTTTTCGGAGATCTCTAGAGGGATGTCTACCAAAACTGGCAACAGAAGGGGAGAATACCCAGTGCTGTGAGTCGTGACGTGTTGGTGCTGCTGAGAAAGGACCCGAACAAGGGGGATCTAATAGATAATCTTAGGTCCATAATTCTACTGAACGCAAATTATAAGATTTTGGCCAGGGTGTTAGCCAAGAGGTTGGCGCCTGTTGTCGATAAACTGGTCGGTGATGCGCAGACATGCGCTATCCCGAAAAGATCTATCCACGACAACCTCCACCTCACGCGCTACATCATAAAGAGGGTAAGGAAGGTACCTAGCATGGGTGGAACCCTGATCAATTTGGATCATTCGAAAGCTTTTGACAGGGTCGATCATCAATACTTGGAGGCTGACTTCGCGGCGGCCGGTTTCGGTCCCGTTTTAAGGAGCTGGATCGCTGCAATGTACAGTGACATGTGTTCGGTGGTCAAAGTAAACAGCCACTATCGGAATTGTTTAGCATCGCTCGTTCGGTCCGTCAAGGATTCCCACCCTCTCCCCTTCTGTACATGCTGGCTCTCAAACCATTATTAAAGAAGTTCGATATTTCGAGGGGCATCCCGCGTGATCTAGGATGCGGAAGGTTCGTGTCAGCATATAAGGACGACGTCACCGTAATAGTGATCGATAGTGATCGGCACTATCTTCAGGGAAGGTGACAGAAACAAATATTAATCAAGACAGTCGGTGGGCCTGCAGTTCGGCACCTGGAGAGGCAGGACCATGCCAGCCGACAGCGTAGTAAGGCGCTGGACGGAAGGACCGGTTAAATTGTTCGGGTTCTGGTTTGGTCCGAACCTCCAGATAGACAAGAATTAAGGGTAGGCGACGAGCAGGGTAGCCAATTTCATTCAGAAATAGTCCGAGAGGAAGCTACTCATGAAAGGTTGGGCGGAGGTGGCGAATGCGTAAATCGCTTCCGTCATCTACTACTGCCTGACCGTCGTCCCTTGGCCTGCTTTGTGGCTGATCAAGCTGGAGCGTTTTGGTCTTCCACTTTCTGTGGAAGGGACGTGTTCCGCTCGCCAGACAGTCTATCTGCTATCAACAACCTCTGAGTGGAGGATTGGGCATGCCGTGGCTAATGATGCGCAGACACGCGCTGAGGCTGCGACATCTCCAGTGTTTTTCGCAGCTCGTCTCATTGACAGAGCTACAGTCTTGGTTCAAGCGTAGACCAAGAAAGGGCGCTTGGCACTTGGAGTGTCGGCAAACGCTCACAGCTTTCTGCCTGTCGGGCAACGCAGTCGGTGGAAGTTCTATTATGGAGTTCTACAGGGGATTAATGGATAGAAAGAGCAGCGACGTACTCGGAGAAACACTGGATATCGAGAGGGATCAACTAACTCGTCGTTTCTGGAGGACTTTCGGGCCGTGGCCTATGCATAACTTACAGAAATCCCTGGCCTAGCAGAGCTACCGGGGAGCTCTGCCGGTTCGAGACAAGCTTTACAGACACGGTAGTGCTGTCAGACAGACCTGTCCGGGGTGTGCATAGGGCGACGAAACCGTCCTGTATGCACTCGTCCAGTGTACGTGCGTTATTGAATTATGAAGCTTTGTCAAACAACTGTTACTGCGTGTAGGACGGATCCGGTTATCAGCTGATTCTATCGTGAGGATCGCTCCGCCGCTTCCCTTGGCCGGGAAGGAAGGGCAGTTTTCCTCTCTCTGGTGGCTATGGCGATGGAAGTAGTGTGGTAGACGAGATTGAAAGGAGTGAAGACAGATACTTTCCTCTTCGGCCGAGCCCTCATCGACTTTTTCAAGTTCCACCTGAAAAGGAAAGTGAGAGTAGAGAGGAAAGTTCTTCCCCAGTAAATTTGTTAAAAGGTGGGCGAATGTGGCGAGGATGGTCTGTGTGAGTGGGCCTACTCTGAACTTTCGATTGTAAACCGGATGAGTTTGAGAAGGAGCGAGGCGCCTGCTGAGGTGCATCTGGCGGTCGGGATAACCAGAATATGTTGGGTTCCTCAGTTGTCCTTGTGAGAAACTCCCTACCTTTTGGGGAGTTTTATTGTTTGTTTTGTTAATTTTTTTGTTACTTATTGTATACACGTCATAGTTCAACACTCCATTTGTCTCTTGTATCGTCCCTATTTGTTTTGTGCTTGGCCCTTGAGGTCAATAAAAGAAACTATTATTATTATTACTATTATTATTATTATTATTATTATTATTATTGTTATTATTATTATTATTGAGTGAGAGAGCAGTGCATGCCATCAAAATGACACTAGGGTAAAATATACGAAGCCCATTATACCCATCATGACTACCCGTCTGATAAGGGTACACCAGGCACATGCATCACAACCATATGTGCGCGACATGGTGATCTCATATCAAGATAAACAGCGCATGACCTCGCAGGTGGGGCCCAGTTAGAATTTTCTTCAGGTCGGATAGCCCATCCCGCCCAAAAGGTCCCTGAATAAGGTTTGTTTAAGGATGTTGAGCAAAACACCCATTTTTTCTAAATTTCCAAAGGTGAATCATTCAAACCCCAAAGAATTCCTCTCAACACATGGCTATGATGCTCCCCCACTACTTCTGCTCATTATCAGAGATTCACATATCGTCAGCCACCAAGGGACATGTTCAACTGGTTAAGGTCAATCAACTGACAAGCAAATCTGTGGTATTGAGCAGAATATTTGTTGTAGTCCATCTTATTATACCAAGACAAAACAATGTACATGATAACACTTCGAATCAATTAAGATCAGAAGCCATGAGAACCACTGCCTGGTAAAGCATCCGGGAATTTATTATTATTATTATTATTATTATTATTATTATTATTATTATTATTATTATTATTATTATTATTATTATTATTGTAGCACCTAGAATATGAGCTTAAAGAATGTGAGAGCGGAGAGATAAGAGGAGAAAAATAAGGGAGAGAGGAGATAATATGCGAAAAACGTGCTAATAGGAGGTCAGTTGTTAGAGTGACGAGAGAAGTGCATATATGTGTAGTGTCGGTGGAAATGCGGGGGTGCGTATGGCGAGACAGTCGTGAGTTAAACAATCGCTGAAGGACAATAACTAAGAGACGCAACGAATATAGGAGTGTTGTGAGTATTCAGACATACATACACACATGCATGTACACATGTACATATGTATGTATGGATGGATGTATGTCCATGTACCTACGACACTCCTATATATCCGTGGCACCTTGAACATATATATATATATATATATATATATATATATATATATATATATAATTTCTCCCTTCCTCCTTGTTTTAAAATAGTTACATATTGCGTGTTCGATTCTCTTTTTTTCCCCATCTGTGATTTTATTTTCGATCTTTTGTATAAATGAAGATATTTCCTCCGTCTGGCTGTTTTCCTTTCTACACAACGATAAATTACATTGCGGGACTGTTGTTTTAACGAGTTGTATCTATTTATCACCTGACGAGATACATCTACACCGTCGGATGCTCCTGAAACAGTCGTTGAGTGTCCCACCTATGAGGGATCGATGCTAGATGTGTCGAAACAATACTCGTATATTCCATCTTCCGTCTTTCATTTGCCATATACATAACGATCACTGTATATATATAACGGAAAGGGAAGAATTTCGATTATCCCCACGTGGTGAGTTGTAATATATATATAAGACATTAAAGAAGGAAAATGCACACACTTTACATAGTTTTAATATAATTTTTAATATATCTTATATTGTGTTTGTCGACCGTTTCGCATTCGCTAATCATGACATTAAAATTTATTTAAATACATATTTTTTTAAGAAAAATTTTCTGTCCATGTTGTGCGTGGAGTTTATGAATGAATGATTCAACAAGTAGAAAAATCTAAGGGGAGGTAATTGGTTATCGTTATTATTGTGGACATGGGAGATAATTGTTCATCTTTCGGTAGGTGGGGGGAATATATATATACACAAAAATTTACAAACTAAAGTAGTGGGGAGAAATACGTACAGTTATGGGTATGTAATCGTGAATTAAAATATGTATAGCGATCAAAGTTGGTTATGCGTGCATATTTAGACGTGTTCTGTATTTTTCAATGAATAAATTTTGTCCGATGTGCTAAGCATTCTGGCAGCTCGTCGCCTTGAAAGCTTGTATAATCCTTTCTACTAAAGGCTTGAAATTTGGGGGAGGGAAGTTTTCGATTACATCGACCCCAATGTTAAGCTGGCACTTATTTCATCGATCTCAAAAGGATGGAAAGCAAAGTCGACCTCGTCGGAATTTGAATTCAGGACGTAAAGACAGACGATATGCCGCTAAGCATTTTGCCGGGCGTGCTAACGATTCTACCAGATCGCCGCTTTTGAAGGCTTATGTAATGAAATTGGACATTGGTACATCATCAATCATGTCTCTACTGACTGACAACAGATTTTCCAAACATTTTAATCCTGATAAATATTTTTAAAGTGTTCAAAATATAAGTATTGTATTTACTTTAGATATTTAATTTCCAAAAAACAAGAAAATACAATTACGACCGCTCTAAACACCCAGTATCCTTGGTATTTTCTAACCCTTTATGAGCTTATAAAGCCTTTGGGAGGAGAGCTACTGAACTGTTTAAAAAGTACTGATTTAGAAGTTTGTTTTCACAGTGAAGCAACGCTAACAGCGTAACTAAACAGGAATTGCTGTATGGTTAAGAAGTCAGCTTCAATTCCCCTGCAAAGCACTTTGGGCTAGGCAAGGACCTTCTACCGTAGACTCCGGTCAACCAAAGTCTAGTGTGTGAAATCTGGCAAACGGAAATTGTGAGGAGGCCCGTCAATTGAACTGTTTCCATACTTGGATAATAGAATACGTCACTCGGTTTAACACTGCCATCTGGCCTTTAGGTGCCTTTGAATTCACTCTGTTTTAAGTATTTCACTCAAATCTTCGGTTGGATGATAACTTCTACTCTCTATTTTCCACTAGTCTTGAAAGTCCTGATACAAAAAATCACGTGAGTTGCTCTTTCTCTTCTCTCTAAATCATGTAAAAAATATTGGTAGAGTACAAATTTGATTTGTAGAGTTTGTGTATACCCTAAAGGATACTACATTATCAACACCTTCGTGAGTTATTTGGGAGGTGTCGATTCAAAGATCAAATGATGCCCTAACTGAAGTGAGCGAATTGTATGCTGTATGTAGATAGTGAGTGTATGGTGGTGTAAACAGCGAAACAGGAGGAAAATAAGAATGTTTAAATTGATATAAATATCTTTGAATAAATGAGAAATGACTGGGCCCATGAGTTTCCCTCCCTACCATATTCGCAGGTTTCTTGCCTTATAAAAAATCTTAACTCAAAGAAAAACATCAGTGAGTCACACTAAAACAATTTCAATTTAGTATTTTCTTACTGTAATTCCAACTATTGTGAATCCCCTCTGAGGTTAACTTTTCCTGCCATCATTATGTTCAATAAAATCAATTAAAAGTATGCAGTTGTAATCAGTTATAATCCAGTACTAATAAGTTATAATCCAGTACTAATAATGTTGTTCGTTGTCTGAATAAATAAGTCAATATTTTATCATAGTCACGGTAAGAAGCTATTCTCTATCATTGGACTTCAATAAATTCTTATAGTTAACGCTACTCGTTTCTTTTGTCACGAGTAGGTTTATAGAAGAAATTGCAAAAAACATTTTATAAAATTCAAGAGAATATATTAGTTTCTTTTTCATCTGCATACAAAGACCCCTTTCTATCAAGCCCCAAGTCAGTATTGAATGAATAGACCTTTGTAATGTATTTTATAGGAAGGGTAATGCTATGTATAATCAGGTTTTTTCTAAAACCATTAGTGGCGTAAGCAAAAATAAAATAGCTTTCAATCGGTGATTGAAAACGTATTGGGCCGATTTTTCTTGGTGCTCAATATAAAATGCAACGCTGTTGCATGAAATTTATTTATTTTATTCCATGTCTTTCATCTTCGGAAATTCCAAATCTAGATAATAACAGATATGCTGCTATCTTATTTTTTCTCCTCTGCCTACCATTTTAATATTTTTAGTCAGTGTGATCTGAACCGACTAAAAATATGTTTGGTTTTTCATTATTGTACAGGTCAACTAATCAAATGTTTGTGCATTTGAAAAGAAAACTAGGCCTATGGCTGATATGTCAATCACAGCAAAAGAAAATATTTCTTTTGTTCAGACAGACACCCACGGAATAACTTGTTCTCTGTAAAATGAGTAACTCAGGTAACTTCTTTACAAGTTAAAAAATGTGGTGTTCAATGAAGTTTATCTAAGTTTACCGTGAATCATGCTCGAATGAGTAGGAGTTGACTATGCAATCAAATTAGGTTAAATCATAGTAGATCTGATGCATTCTACTTTCTAAAAAAAAAACGAAATATATAATATATAATATATATAATATATATATAATATATATATAATATATATAAAATATTATATATAATAACCAGAACCTTAATCTTCAACTCAAATTCTTATTAGCTTTGAAAAAAAAATTCCGGATTCTGTTCTTAAGGTTCATTCTTAAGTTTGCTCTTTAAAAAAACATAAACATAGGCGTAGGAGTGGCTGTGTGGTAAGTGGCTTGCTTACGAACCGCATGGTTCCGAGTTCAGTCTCACTGCGTGGCACCTTGGGCAAGTGTCTTCTACTATAGCCTCGGGCCGACCAAAGCCTTGTGAGTGGATTTGGTAGACGAAAACTGAAAGAAGCCCGTCGTATGTATGTATATCTATATGTATGTATGTGTGTGTATATGTTTGTGTGTCTGTGTTTGCCCCCCCCCCCCAACATCGCTTGACAACCAATGCTGGTGTGTTTACGTTCCCATAACTTAGCGGTTCGGCAAAAGAGATCGATAGAATAAGTACTAGGCTTACAAAGAATAAGTCCTGAGGTCGATTTGCTCAACTAAAGGCGTTGCTCCAGTATGGCCACAGTCAAATGACTGAAACAAGTAAGAGAGTAAGAGTAAAAGAGTATTCAAAAATGGATGAATTGCGTTCTTCGATAACGAAAAACACCAACGATCAGATATTCACGTTTGAATCTACTACAGCGTATTGAGAAATGAAGAGATAGGTTATTGTTAGATATAGAATATCTTGCTGAAAAAGAAAATAAAACTCGGACGCATTCCATTCCCAAGATGGACCTTAAACTTTCATTCTCCCTCATAGAGCTACGCAAGAGTAGAATGGATAACTTACCTCCGTTTTGCCAAGGTTACAAGTGCTTCCCTTGTTACATCTAAGCAAATCCTGGGAGATACGTAAAATTAATGTTCTTTATAGGAAAAGGCAAGGTGCATGACACCATGTGTGCCATCTCAGAATCAGAAGATAGAGTTACATTGCAAACCTAAAGTATACATGACACACCTGGACCAACACCCCCACACCACTCCTACAAACTCAAATACTCCCACAATATTTATGAAGAAAAAATACAAAGGTCGCTTCCTGGGACATTTGGGAGATATCGAACCCTAGTTCATAGACATTCATACTGAGCCCTCTGTCTGTCATTAATGACCACAGATAAAAGTCCTAGTTCTCCGCCCCACTTGAACAGCATTGTCTGTGGCTGAACAGTCCAAGGCGCGAATGACAGTCTCTACCACACAAGCTGCACTTGTGGATTGTTCCAATGCTGTTTGAGTTGAGGCGATGACTTATAACCGGTAACTGTTGCTCTCCATATTGTATTTACGTCGTAGTCGAGGCCGGAGTGTCCTCTTCGGTGTCTTGTCCGATTCTATCTCTTCAGTAGATATTGGATAGGATCCATGCCTGAGCAGTAGGGTATGGAGGTCAGGTCGTTGGCCATACAGCGTGACCTCACTCTTCGTCATAGATGGATACAAAGAAACAACACTGCCGTTACAAACTGACAAAGAGCTGTCTTAGAATTTTCTTGAACAATGTTGTAGACAACGTTGAACCGTCTGAGAGGCTCCGGTTTCCGATTTTTTCTCAGGGTTTACTCCCGAAGCCATGGCTGGGTATAGCCGCAGGATTAGCGGAAGTTTAGAATCAGGTTTTTCCTTCCCATAGATAGTTTGCTCCCACGTCTAGGCTAACGAGCTCCATCTGCCCAATTGACATGCTAAATAACTAGTAGCTAGGACCCTAACCTTTGCTACTTCTCAGGGTCAGAGTAGATCTGAGAACAATACTGGCTAAAAGATGGTTCCTCAAAACTCTGTAACTCGTGAATCAGAACCCCACTACTAGACGCAGTTAAATGCTGTACCCAGAGCAATAGTCACTTACGTAATACAATATGAGAAGGTGTTCAGTGCAGATTGGCAGAACAGTTTTAAAAAATACGAAGACAAGAGCCGAAATAAGCAATCGAAACAGTCATTGAAAAAATGTAAAGAGAGATACAAGTACCGCGAAGAGGCGATGCTCACTAGTGCAGGAGTCATCATAGCCGGACTTATAGGGGAAAGTGACAATTTCCCCAAAATATTGAAGGCCTCCTGCCACGGCTACTGGGCCCTCTACACCGGGGGCTCATCCTTCCCAATAAGCTGGCATGAAGAAAGCCTTCCCTATGTACTTCTTTAAAAAATCTACTTAAAGGAACCTTAAAACAATGTCATATTTTCTCTTCTTTAGCGACACTAGTAACTCAAACCTAAAGTAGCTACTTATTGGCACTCAGTCGCTTACGACGTCGAGGGTTCCAGTTGATCCGATCAACGGAACAGCCTGCTCGTGAAATTAACGTGCAAGTAGCTGAGCACTCTGCAGACACGTGTACCCTTAACGTAGTTCTCGGGGATATTCAGCGTGACACAGAATGTGACAAGGCTGACCCTTTGAATTACAGGAACAACAGAAACAGGAAGTAAGAGTGAGAGAAAGTTGTGGTGAAAAAGTACAGCAGGGTTCGCCACCATACCCTGCCGGAGCCTCGTGGAGCTTCAGGTGTTTTCGCTCAATAAACACTCACAACGCCCGGTCTGGGAATCGAAACCGCGATCCTATGACTGCGAGTCCGCTGCCCTAACTACTGGGCCATTGCGCCTCCACAAAGTAGCTACTACCCAGTTGTCAAAAAGCAGCTTAAAAACAAGCAAAATTTTACTGAAGATAGTGATTTAGTACCTTTCACTGTTATTGGTGCTTTCTTCAACTTTATTTTTCAATTTGGCTATGGCCACCAACTTTCAGCTATCCCTGTTGAATATTAGTTATTATTTCAGCGGATGTCTGCCGTTATATGTGCCTGGTCGTAAATGGGTGGATTTTAAAAATAGTCGGAAAATATATCGAATCAAACTCAAGAACATCACTAACAACAACAAATCTTAATTGCAATCCAAAATACCCTCTTTCTGCACAAAAAGATTTGAACCGTTACATCTGCAGACCCCATTTTTATTAACAAAAGTCAATATAGAGCTGTAAACTCACATTATGGTTGTTTGAAATTTAGAGAGAATCCTAGAATACACAATTTCTTTTCAAATCTAACATTTTTCTGAGGTGTTTATGGAGTTTTTTCGTTTCCAGGGTCCATGAAAGTGAAACATAATTTTGAAAAAACAAGTAATTTAATAAAAATGAAATCCTTAATCTGTAATCCTCGATTTCCGGGAAATCTATTAACATTTTATTTACTTTGGCTGTAGGCCTACGTATCTGCCGCAGACGTAACAATAAAGGTGTATGTGTAAAAGTTTAGATTGGTATGTCTGTATTTATTAAACGAAGTGAGTTTATGTGGCTGTTGTCAACTCCTATTTTGCTTTTGAGACTATTTTCTCTTTGCTTTTGTTCAGATTATATTTTCACATAGAACACTCAGTATATCACGGAATATTCAGCTGTCTTCAGAACAAAGACACAACAGTTTGCAAAATTTTTCTTCGCTTCCAAAAATAGGAAATCTTATAAGCCAACGAAGACTCAGTAACAGGTATCTCTTTGGAGAAGCTAGGTGCACTCTCAAGCGCATCTGAAAAACCTAAGCGGAAAATATCAACTCAAGATACTGAAGATGAAGAATCACTGCATCCTATTGACATAGCTAGCGAAATGCCATCTTGAGATTTTAGACCGAACCAGGTAGCTTTTCTATTAGAATCATGACTCCATAATAAAAAAAAAGTGAAGCCAAACTAAATGAGCACTCATTATTTTAAAAATTCAATGTTTTATGTTATCTGTGACGAGGATGAGCAGCATTTGAGAAAGTGTATCCTGTACTGCTCCTCAAAGAGAGCAGTTTGTTGATTTTACCGAACTTTGAAGTCAAGACGCCGTGATAGATTGTCCAACGAGGATGGTTTTAATGACTGGGGAAAAAAACAGAGGAGAGATTAAAAAACACTTGAGCAAGGTCAAGGTGACAGATATTCTGTTTTGAAGTTCAATATTGTATATAAGGAATATTCTTATGTTACTTGTGAGTTAGAAAAACAAATGCAGGAAAACAAGAAATATTGGACCGAAATGTGCTGTATTGTGGCCGTGACAAAATTTCTAACGGATAGTAGCCTGGCATTTAGGGGTAGTGAAGAGATCATAAGATCTAAATACCATGAGAATTTGAGAGGAACTATGGAACTTGATCCATTTCTAATAGGTCCCTTGAAAACATTTGGTAATCCTAGAAGTAATAAACAGTCACATTTATCACTATCATCTAGAAGATATTGTTCTGCTGAATGTAAAACATTTGAAGCATATTGTAGCAAAACCTAAAACTTCCAAGTATTTGTAAGTTTCTGTAGATTTAACAACTATACCGCGCTCATGTTGATCAGCTAACAGTTATCGTTTATTATGCCCTTTCTAGAAAACCAATAAAAAGGCGTTTAACTTTCCTGCAGACTGTACTAGCTGCATTTGTGCTAGATTTTCTAAAAACAAAAATAGGGTATAAATTTTGAAGACTGCAGAGTCAGTCTTATGACATCGTTGGTAATATATTTGATTACTACATAAGAACATAAACCAGACTTAAAGAACAGACTTGGCCGCAATTTTCGTTCCCTGTACTGCTCATTCTTTGAATCTTATTGAATATGCTACTGATTTTTGCTGTGCTGAAGCGGTTAGCTTTTTTCGGCTTCATACAAAAGATATACACTTTTTTCCTGCATTGACATACAGATGGGCAAATTTACTGACATTTTTGAAAGAAAATGAAAGAGAGCTAAACTTTGAAATCTTTGTCAAAAACTTGTTGTCCAACAAGAGCATATGCTATGATTGATATAACTGCATTCAAAATGATTGATATAACTGCTATGATTGATATAACTGCTATGATTGATATAACTGCTATGATTGATATAACTGCATTCAAAATGCACTCACAGTTACTGAAAATGATTAAGAAACATATGAAGCAAGATATGAATCTCAAACATTGACAGACAAAATTTACTGTCTTGAAACTGCTCCAATGGCTAAAACCGGGTATTTAATTCTCGTACGGTTTAGCTGTAAAAGTAAGGCTTTTCAAAGAGTTGAAGCTGATTTGGCATAAAGTGGTGAATCTAACTAATATCTTGGAAAATTTTTGAAATCACAACGGAATATGTACGGAGAGTTGGAACTGGATGTCAGGAACATGTGTGGAAGAACAGACTATAAAGCAAAGAAAAAAAGACCAAAGAAGAAAATCAAATATTATTCAAAATTTAGCATTAACTTCAGAGGAAGTTGCCCTTTCGACAAGAGAAAAATTCAGATGCGTCATTTTAGATCAGTTGTTTGTCATCTTACAATGACACAAAGTAATCTATCGATCAGTACATGGCAAGTTCAAAGTTATTGTGTACTTATATAGTTTACTTGATACAGAGATAAGAACTGAAACTGAGGAATTCATCACCACTTCGCCCTGTGATTTTAGTAATGTGTTCATAAACGAAATTGTACAGTATGCAGCCTTTTGTAAACCTGAATCATGTTTCACCCCATCTCAACATAATCCATAATAAAGGGATGGCTAAAACCTTTGCAACTGTTGATGTAGCTCCTAGTATATATTTGAACTTGGTGGTCACTGGTTGTTCAGAAGAGAGGCATTCAGTAAATTGGGACTGATAAAGAATTATCTGAGAACTACAATGACTAGGTACTTGGATGTACAAAGAAGTCTTCTAGAAACGATACAGTTCGAGGAAATCATTAAAGATTTTTTCAGATGCCAAGTGTAGAAAAAGTCATTTTGCATGTATTGTAGTTGTAGTATATTGTGTTAAGTTGATAAAAATTACTATATTTAGTTTAGATGACAAACTTTTGTATCAGCAGATGCATTTAAACTTTTTATGAGTTAACAAGTCAATTTAAATTACATGCAAATTGGCGGATTTTGAGATCAAATTTACTGAGTTTTTATGGGTTTTAATTTCTGTGTATAAAGAGCCCACCGAACTTGAAATGCCCCGGGCCGCAAGCTTTAAATCAGGCCCTGGGAGTCATTTCCTATAAAAGAGAGCCTCTCTCTACAGAAAGAAAAGAACCTATATGGATTATACATTACTTTAATTACTGTATTTTGCTATTTTTAAAACATTTTTTTCTGTTGTACTTGTTTCTATGTATACATTGTATAATGTCTTTTAAGCAAGAATTTGTAAAAACTTCTCTGTCCCATACCACAAGTCTATGACATTTTATTGTCACTTGGAACCCGTGTGGTTAATAAAGGATCATCATCATCATCATCATCATTAAGCTAGAACATGTTAATTTCTTTAACAGAAATATTATTCTGAGGTTATGCGACAAGTCTCTTCAAATCTCATAAACCTTTCTTAGGATTCTTGAAGAATGATACTTTTCTGTACGTTAACAATGCGATTCTCAATTCCACTATCTTTCTCTACTTTTAGATAATATTTGGGTGTTGCAATTACTACAGGAGTAATTGTTGTCTTCCACGGTCTCTTCAGCTCTTTTGCTAAATCCTGATATTTCTCAATAATTCTCAATTTCTTTGGTATCGACTCTGTTATCATTGCGAATCGGAACGTCTGTTGTTTATTTTTGCCCTTTGTAATTATATGCTTCAATAGTATGGTCAGTTTTCATAGTGAAATCCCAAATCCTGTAATTCTCATTTTCTGCCACAGCCTCCTCTCATTTTCTGCCACAGCCTCCTCTCATTTTCTGCCACAGCCTCCTCTCATTTTCTGTCACAATTGACAGACAGAGAATGAGAATTACACTTCACATCACTTTTCTGTTATTTTGAAGTTATCTGAATGGCGGCGAGCTGGGAAACTCGTTTGTGTGCTACACAAAATGATTAGCGATATTTCTTCCGACTCTACACTTTCGGAGTTCAAATTCTGCTGAGGTCGATCTCACCTCTCACCTTTCGTCCCTTTTGGAGTCAATAAAATGAGTACTAAGGTTGATATAATCGACTTAACCACTCCTTTTAAATCGCTGGCACTACTGCCAAAGCGGCAATTGAAAGTAACAATAGCAGCACCACCACCAGCAACGACTACTACTATTACCACCACCACCATTTCTGCAGCTGCTACTACTACTACATTAACAAAAGTAACAGCTACAACAACAGTGGGAGCATTTTGTAAAAGGAAGATTTTTTTCCTTGTTGAAAGTTCGATATTCACAGATTTGAACCACTGCTGCGGCGGCAAAGGACAGTAGCAGTGAAAACATGAACCGCAACAAAAACTCCGTTAACAACAGTAATAACAGCAATGACAATGATATCAAAAGCAACATCTGCAGCAACGGTAGCGGCACCCACAACAACAGCAATAATAGCGCAGAGACAGAAGTAGCAACAACAGTGGTGGATATGGCAGAACAGCAGTAGCAGCACTACCAACAGTAACAACAGTAAGGTTTCCTTCGCTGGAGTACCCTCCACAAGGGGATTATATCATATTTCCCTAGAAGATAAAAGGCCCTAATTACAATACGTCTCTTGATTTAAGAAAACTGAGTTACGCAATTGTGAGAAAAGCCGTTAAATAATCCCAGCGTGAATTTAAAAAAGTAGTCACCTGAAGATAGTCACTAACATTCAAGTAAAAGGGCCCTTTGTGATGTATGAAACGATACTGAACATATATTTAGGACAAAGCAGTTCAGAGTGGTCGAAGATTGACGTCCTCATAGTGTAAATTCAATGGTCGACCGACGCAGTGAACACTTTGCTCTCTTTCTTGAGTAGGTTTTATGCATATTTCCTCTATCCATCTGTTCAAATCTTCAGGGATAGTTCCTGGTAGTTTCTGATAGCACCTATACCTACAGGGAAACATTTTACCCGCACATCCCATTGTCTCTATAACTCAATGGTACTATGCTATTTTCTCTATTCCTCTCATTTCTCTATTCCTGATACTTTGCTATTTTCTCTATTCCTCTCATATTGACTTTCTCATCAATTACTTGGTACTTTCTGTTCTCTTTGCCTACTACTACTAAATCAGGCCTTCTAGCTTCTATTACTTTGTCAGTCTGAATGTTGAAATCCCACAACATGTTATATTTCTTACTCTCTAGCGCTTTGTTAGTTTCATATTCATACCATTCATCAGTATGGTCAAATCCTAGCTTTCTACATAATTCCCAGTTTATTATTCTTCCTAGGCTGTCATGTCTTTTCTTGTATTATTTCTGTGCCAGCTTACCTCATTCACTTACTATATGTAAGTTTATATAACCTACATTGGGAATCTGCTTGGTTTTTGTCTATCTTGGCTTTTATCCAGTTAGTCCTCAATGCTTGATTTTGTTCGGTTACTAACAAACTTTCTGTCTCCCTTTCCAGCTTTCCTTTCTCCAATCAAAACCATGTCTCACTGTTAATATTTCCTGCAATTATCTTTGGTAATATACCATGCAAAGCCTCTTCTTGCTAGTCAGATAACCTTTCTTCTAGTTTTTAACTTCATTTAGCTTTTTGGTTTCCCTGTGTCCTACTGTTACTCTAACAGCTCTTAATGAACTTTATTCACTATTACCTACATAGGAGGTTATATCTATTCTAGCTAAATCCACGCAGTCTTTCTTCTACTGATATTAACCCTCTACCAGCTTCCTTTCTTAGGCAAGCATAATGTTGCTACTCTTGCTCTTGGGTGAAGTCTTCCATTCATATTGAATTCCTTCCTTGTTCTTGTCTAGATTTGCTAATTCAGATTTTGTGCAATCTACAAAAGCTACTGAATATCGGAGTAATGATACGGTCCAAGTATTTACAGCCTTCATTGGATTTGACTTCATTGTCTTCCTCACCTTTCTGATTACTCCTCAATTTGGGTTCAGAATCACCTATAAGTTGACAATCATCATTTACGTCATTTAAAAATGCAGACTTGTTTTATCTGCTGACGCTGTCATAGAATAACAGCTGTGGTCAGTCTGCATTGATACTAAACCATTGCCGTGGGAGAGGTCTTCCCTTAAAGATCCAGCCTCATTTTCGCTGTTGCCATCAAAGTTTCTTGGCAAACCCTTGTCTCTCATAAACTGAGGTACGGTATTGTTCGTCACCATCATCGCCACTATTATTATTATTATTATTATTATTATTATTATTATTATTAGTAGTAGTAGTAGTAGTAGTAGTAGTAGTAGTAGTAGTAGTAGCAGCAGCAGCAGCAGCAGCAGCAGCGTTAATAGTAGTAGAGATATATAGCTTATAAATACCTGACGCATTCAGTTACTTTCGACCAAAAGGTTAAAGTCATAAAACGACATTTAACTTTCCTCGGATGTTTCGGCGCTAAACCATAACGTCCTCCCCTTGATACCAGCAGTGATGTCCAGACACTAACCATTTTCTCTTGGGTTTCCACTCTACTCCTCGCGCGTGTTCTCGAATGACCAAGTGGCTATTTCCGATATTTTTTCCATCGTGCGAACTGCTATCTTTTTCTCTCTTCCTGCTGTTCGCAGGGCTGAAAGCATCTTCCACACTGACTGCGACGAGAAACCCCTTCATTCAACTGCAACCGGAAATAGCCACGCCTGTCCAGTTGTTCCTGTATTGTTGGACCCGATCTTAGTATTTGATGGCTTTCTTTTCCGATGTTTCCCTTGTATTCGTCTTCCCACTGGACGGTCTGTTCTTCTTCACCTCTTCAGGCCATATGGCTATGTTAGGTACACGTGATATTTAGACGACTGTAGATTGTACCACCTGCAGAAAAATTCTTGGTCTTTGAGAGGGAGGGTTGATTCTTCCACTTTGTTATTAGCTGAGTGAAAAGAGTTATCCTTATATGGGTTTCGCACTTTTCCGTTTTCTCTCACCACAAGTTATAAACTAATGTTCTGAAGACCTTGCCACTATGTCATTTATATCTAATTAAGGTAAGTGCTGTCTTTCAGCTTGTCAAAATACATCTCCTTCCACGTACTCTCCACCATGAGTAATTTTTAATTTCTTATCTAGGCATATTTATTGGTGCTGGAAGAGTATCATGAATTGATCAAAGCAGAAAAAAATGAGGAAGGAATCCTGACTCAAAAGTTCAAATCATGTAATCTTTCACTTTGGCAGGTATTTTGTTGAGATTCTATGTAACCCAAATTCCACGGTTCTGGACTTTTGTTTATCTTCCAAGGAGTTGAACTTCGCTTCGATTGCCACTCTTTTCCGTCTTGAGCCTGATATCCCAAATTGATGGATGTAAATGGTTGAATCTTTGTTTCTTAATGAATGGATTCCGATGATGGTTCTCAACTTCAGAGTACTTTCTTTGTCAGCTATCCATTTCCGTCCTGATCTTCTCATTACTAGAATCTCCGGACATCATCAAAACCCTTCACTTTCCCACTTTGCCTTTACGACCACTGATGAAGTATCTGTAACAATACAGACCTGCCGACGTGAAGTATGGTGGAATACCGAACTATCACTAGAAGTGTTCGTTCGCTCTACCTTTTACTCCTTCCACAGATTTCATAGGTGCGTCAAATTTCTTCAGTAGCTCTATGAGTCTTGGTCATGAACTTTCCTGGAAGACCTGATTTTCTCAACCATTCATCTGCTTGTTTTTCTGTTCTGAGTACGTCTATAAATAAGAGAGGGATCCCCATACTTTTTTGCGGGGGGAGGGGCGATCACCAACTGAAGTTGGAACTTGCCAGCCACTTTACCATTCCTTGTTATGTTTCTTGGCTTTCTTAGAACACCATTCTTGTCCTTGTTGCTGCATCATGACTCGCTGTGCTTGTATGTGGGTTGAAATTGTTGTGATTGTGTTATTCGTGAAGCGTCACAGTGGTAGTTAGAGGGTATCAGATTCTATTATCGGGTGTTCTGGATTCTTTTTCTGTCCCTAAGCAGATTCCTTCCCATGACGAATAAAGTGGCTGGAATAGTACAGCTTGTTACGATACCCTTTTCCAGGTCCAGTCACTGATTTACAAAATAGGCGTTCTGGAAACAATTTAAATCTTCTAAAGTGACAGGCAGCCATTCTTCTAATGTGGTAGAAGAATTCATACACGACGGCCAAGCTTAGCCACACTGCTGTTAGATTGCTTCTTCTCGTCTTGGATTCACTGATCACCTGACTGAACCGATTTTAGCCATGGTTAGAAGCTTACTTTTAACAATCAGATGAGTAGTGGTTCAGAGCAATCAACATTCTACTGTTCTTCGGGGCGGTCAGATGAAGCCTTTTGCCTATAATTTCCGCAAAAGTTTCCATTGCTTTCAGAATGGTACAGGACATCTTTTGTATACTTTTTAATGTATATCAATTGATCTTGAAACACTTGTTAATTGAGCCTTCTGTACAATGGCTTGTATTTTCACCATGTTGATTTCTTTGTATCAAGTTCTACTTCAGAAGTTTCGGTCTTGCTGGCCTTTGGCTATGTCTAGCCCAAAAAGTGTTACAGTAGGCCCTCCTTGAGAAATTCCTCTTCAATTTCCTTAAAGTTGAACAGTCTGCCGGACCTGTTTCATCACACAATTTTTTATGAACCGGTATGGATATTTTATGAACTTATCTCGCTTAACAGGTTGAATCCTAGGGGTTAGGTAAGTCCTTTCTGTACATTTAGAATGAAAAAGCTACTCAGATCTTTTGTGCTGTGGGGCGCCTCCTGACTAGAATCCTCTTGCATCTCATTATGTGTCCTCACTCTGCATAGCAGGTGTTCCTCCCTTCTTCTTCATTCGGTCTTGGATTGGTGCTCTTCCAAACATTTCCGTATGGGTGTGGTTTGGGTAAGCCAATTCATTTTCCAGGTGTTTTCCGTGGCCACTACGCTACCGTTATGACCATCAGGTTAATACTCTCATCCTCTCCACCTAAACCCTCAGAAGACTCCGAGGGTATTATTAATTGTTCAGTTACATAGCTTTTGCCGGCCCCCCTTTTGCAAATGCTGTGAATGAAATTGCTAATCTAACACTCTCACAACAAAAGCAAGCAACAGTAACGAATGAGATTCTATGTAATCTGTAGTCGCCCGAACTACTAAAAAAGCAACCAAATTTCCCTTAAATTGCATCTTAGTCTTAAAATGAAAAGATACAATAGATAGTACAGCTCAAGCAGACTGAAAAAGAAATACGAAATTGTGGTGGCTTGAACCCTTGTAATCATAGCAGAATTTGAATCAGTTCAAAACTAGTTCTAAACAACACTGATTGTAGTTTTGCAATACTGATGGCTTTCAGTACTGAGTTTATTATCGTTGAAGGATAAATATTAACTAAAATACATTGTTTTGTTCTAACCCGAGTGAAATATTTTCACGTCTATTAAAAAGACACCTCAGAAATCAAGCGGAACCGTAATTAACTTCAATTTTAATGTGTGAAGTCTCGTGAGAGATATGAATCTTGTCTATCTCAGGTAATATGCTGAGAGAATCTGCTACTTATTATGAATAACTAGGGAAACTAAAATGAATAGAATTAATAATATTACAGTAATATATATGAGAATTTAAAAATGAAGCTCCTGGTCTAATAGTTTAATGACATATTAACTCAATCATTAACGTTTTGAAGTTATGTTCAGCTCTTGCATTGCTGTGTTCACTTGGTGACAACTTGATTTCGGATTCAATGCCTCAGTTTACAACATATGTAAAACTGTTCCTAGGTCCGTGAGAGGGTTTGTCTTTATTCTTGGGCTATAACTTTAATCAGTTGCCCGTTTCAACGACACAGCCAAGCTCTCGGGTCATTTTAGTGAAGTTCACCGAATTGCAAGTATTCAAGCTGCCGCTCGAAGAATAACTTTCTCCCGTCCTTCTCCCAGTCTCGAAAATCCACCACTGATTAAATTATAAAGTATATATATTTTTAATTATTAATAGTATGATTAACCCTATTGAGTTTGGTGTCTAATTTTATAACCTGCTTCGTACTGCATTAAGTGTCATTGTTCTACGATGAAGCGGAATTGCGGCAATGAGTGAATACACATTAGTCTCAACTAAGAAGAAAAACCTCAATATTTTCACTCGACCTGGTAGAAATGGCAACCAAATAAAAACAAAAAAGTATGTCATGACTGAACAAAATCAATTGTCGTTATGGGAACTGTCATGGCTATAATTAAATTGATCTTTGGTCTACTGTGGCTGGGTCGACTAGACCTCGAATTAATCAATAACATTTAGAAGGAACAACATCTGCAGCGGTTGTTAGATCTCATATTATTGAACGCTTATTTGAAGTTCATTTTTATCTTTTATTATCGATATGCTATACGGGTAAGTAGACGGGAGAGTAATAGAAACGGCAAAGCAGAGCGTGCAAATAAAGAGTTTGATCGGATAAGAGATTGAAATCTTGAACATGCACACTGATGACAACAGACTGTCCAGTTATGACCAACAGGTCTTTTTCTGAGACAGCATTAGACTAAATTAGTCAGTGTATCTTCCTGTTTTAAAGATAGAATGGGTTACTGAAAGAGGGAGATGTGGCTACTATCACTAGCAGGTCAAGTGACTACGAATATGCTCACTTGTTGAGTCGAAATCAATGTTATATGGGTGTGATATCTATAAAAAGATGCTCATGTCAACCACACCTAATTATGGGAAAAATTGAAATAAGCCAACTTAAACACCTATTTCAGATCGATACTTTTTAGAATACTGTTAGTAAAAGAAATAACTTTTAACCGAACTCGGTTCTCCTAGTCTTTATATGTTGTTCAATGGAGCTTGTCTTATTGTGCCCTTGGGCAGTGGTTCTCAAACTGACAATTCCTCCATCCCTTTTCAATCCTTACAGCTCTCAGCTCAGTTGGGAGCTGCTGGTCTCCTCACTGAGAAACACTACTCTAGGCTAATAGAAAAAGACATAGAAGTAAGATACATATACTGATTGCCCACTCTTATTACGACTTCTGTTTGGTCTTGTTACCACCAAAAACCCTACTTCATCTAAAAAGACAAAGTTCTTATCATCACTGACCGCTTCAAAATTCCGATAAGCAATGACATATGCCTCCTTAAGTTTAATTGTGTTTTGACAATTTCTTCGCTCAGGAACGAGTTTTTAAAGTATAATGAAACTGACGAATAGTACTTATTGATACTTGAATGCCGAACGTCTCCAAGACCCACTTAAAAAGGTCTTTTAGAGTGCTAGTACAATTTTGTTCTACATAAGCGAGCAATTGCTTTTTAAACTCTGAACTAAGTTTAGGACACCTATCGCCTCCGCGCTTCAAAGGGAGTATAACACCAGTTTTCAGGTATTGTTTTACAATACTGTTAACTGTTTGGTACTTTCTCCCATACATAGAAGCTATGATGGAGACTGAATAGCCCTCCAATGTTTTTGCCACAATCCTCTCTATCATCATTGGAAACTGGGTGTTCTCCGATTTGGGGGTTGTACCTCTGTTAGAGGTACTGGATTTTCATTTGAATAGGCAAGTTCATCGGCATTCATAACAGCAGGGTCATCGGCATTCATAGCAGTAGAATCACTCTCATTTTTTAAAGCTTGTTCATTTTCTCCGTTTCATTAATTTTTATAGACTAATAGACAATAAATTAATTTCTTGAACATTTTAAAATTTAAAATAGTTTAGTTTCAATATAAGCTTAGGGTGTTTTGATCGAATGTATTTCGAACTTTTTTCAAACTTAGAATTTCATTCAACAATAACTACCTTGTTTTATAAATTGTACAAAAGTGTATATCTAAAATTTTTCTAATTTTTATTATTAAATTGCTTGCAAAAATTATTAAGTTGCTTGCAAAAATTATTAAGTTGCTTGCAAAGATTATTAAATTGCTTGCAAAAATTATTTACTTGGTTGCAAAGATTATTAAGTTGGTAGAAAAAATCCTATAGTTTAATGTGTCTAACTTTAAACATGCGAGAGTGGGAGTCAGCTTCACTCTTATCACTCTTAGTCGAGGAAATAAGTATTCTATGTGTAATTGAACCCGTCTCGTAAAAATTGGTAACCTTGTACCATGGTCAGAAATCATTTGCATATATTTAAATAGATATATTGAATACGTAGAACATCAAAATCATGCATTTTACCGTTTAGTTTCGCTCCTTGATATGCTGAACTCAAATATCGGAGTCAAATTTACCAATCAGGCACCAGGTTCGATGACATAATCGGACTTATAAGCTGAGAGGGAGTTATTTGAGGATTAATATTTCTTTTTATCTATCCAAGTTATCGAAGAAGCTCTTAAAGCATGTTAAAAGGTAAGTTAAATTTATGGGTTTCATGTAGATTTAAAAATTGTGATAACAAAAAGGGATATTCCAATAATACCGTCATTATCATCAACCGTCGTACCCATGCATGCATGGGTACGACGGTTGACAGGAGCCAGCCTGGTAGAAAACTTCCTAGGCTACTGTGTCTCTTTTAGCATGGTTTTTACAGTTGGATACCCTTCCTAACACCAACCACTCTGCAGAGTGGACTCGGTGCTTTTTACGTGCTACTAGCACAGGCGAGGTTAGTTTGGACATAATTTTTACAGATGGATGCCTTTCCAAATGCCAACCACTTTACAGCGTGAACTGATTGCTTTTAACGTGGCACAAGCACTGGTTGTGTCACCAAGTAATTCGCAACACAAGGAATTATGAGAGGGGCAGGGACATTTGAGGAGGGGAACTTGTGTCAGAGGATGAACGGTTAGTGTGACAGAGGGGCAGAAACAGGTGTCTTGCTATAACGGAGGTGGCATTAGAGGAGGTGATCTAGTATCAGATGATGAAAGGTAGAGTGTTAGATAGGAGAGGCAGAAATAGGTGTCTTACTATAGAGGAGGTACATGGTTACCCAGTGAGAGAGTGAAAGAAGAAAGAGATACAAGAAAGAGGACAGAGGTACAAGAAAGAGGACAGAAACAAGTGTACTGATGTAAAGGAGATATTTGGTTACCTAGTCAGAGGAAAACCGAGAGAGAGAGAGAGAGAGAGAGAGAGAGAGAGAGAGAGAGAGAGAGAGAGAGAGAGAGAGAGAGAGAGAGAGAGAGAATGAGGGCAGAAATAGGTGTGCTGCTGTAGAGGAGATACATGGCTACCCAACCAGACAGAAGAGCAAGGAAAGGAAAGAGAGAGAGAGAGAGAGAGAGAGAAGAAAACAACAAAAGTGTAAGAGGGAGCAGGAGAGAGATGGTGAAGTGCTAGGGTATATTAACAAGTAACAAGGATCAGAACATAGATGTGATGGTAGAGTAAGGAAAAGAGAGGTACGAAGGTCGTAATATAGGCGGTCAGGTGTTGTCCTTTGGTAGCAACTGCTATTTCCTATATGCTTACCCCTAGAAAGTATGAAAAATGGCTAATATTTGCTTCAAACGTTGCTTTTGTTACAGTTATTCAGACTCCCAAAGAATCCCTCTCAACACATGGCTATGTCGCTCCTCCACTACTCCTGCTCTTCATTAGAGATGCACATATTGTCAACCACTAAGGGAACTACTCAAGTGGTTAAGGTCAAGCAACTGACAAGCAGATCTATGGTACAGAGCAGAACCTTTGCTATAATGATATTTCTGCTTCAGCAACTCGGCGCTGAATGTCTGAAATGTAATGGAAAATAGTTCAGTTTCAAAGCATTGATGTCCAGGTCACAAAAGCAAAGTTTGAAGGGAATAGTAGACATTTCTAGATAAAAGCAAATAGGAAATAACACTTACTGACTAAAGTTTAAAAAGAATTAAAATTTTGTTACACATTGTAATGGTACGTGACCTCACAATCTGTTAAGGCATGTCTTTTTAACGGAGAATAAAAGCTTAATATTTCACAGAAAAATTCGACGATCGCTTCTTTTCCAATGCTCTTAGAAGTGCAAGGAGAGTAAAATGACTTCAGCTGGGAAGTGAACTCATTTCTTGATCTCGTCTAGCAAGGAACTGAACTCTTACTCTACGATGTTCCAAATTATTTAATATTCCTTACTGCAGTCCAGTCCATTTGGCTATAAACAATTAGCACCAGTTATTTTTGTTTGAGAAATTACTTACGACAGAGAATCTTATTCAAGTGGCCATTTTTGCCTCTGTTGTGCGTTACAGTAACCAACATCATAGATCCAATGCATGCTAGAATAGTGAAAGGATTGTTTGAAAAAGAAGGGGAAAGTTGCTGGGAATATAAAGAACTTCTGCTAGCCATAGGTCTTATCTAGTACAACAGTTGGCATTCCACGATGTGATATTCCTACTATTCAAATCTATTTTTTAATAAATGACATTATATAGAAAAGTAATCAAAGCTTTGATTCCCTTTCAATTTTACTTTTGTGTAACCATCTATCGGAAGCTAGGCGCCGTTAAGGTGCCAGCAACAAAATCTATTTCACATTTCACAGAGTATGTTCTGTTTGTGTGAGAATTTAGATTTACTTACTTGCTACAAAATATTTTTATTATGACATTTTTTTTTTCAGAGTAGTTGCTGGCAGAATTGTGAAAGTTAGACAAAAAGCTTGGCGGGTTAGTTTTTTTTTTTTTCGACTCTCTCCGTTGTGCGTTCAAACTCTGCCATGTCAACTTTCACTAAAATCCTTTCTATAGTCGGTAAAAATAAACCACTAGTCAATCACAGGCATCGATGGTATCGGCTAATCCCTTCCTCTCAAAAATATTGGCCCTGTACCTAAATCAGAACCCATTAGGAACGACAAGCTGCTAGAAACTTTAGGGGCATCGAACGATACCTAGCGGCATTTTCCAGCTCTTTAGATTCTGAGTTCAAATCCTGCTGAAGCCAACTTTGCGTCTCATCCTTTCAGAGTCAATAAAATAAACTACTGAGATCGATGGTAGAGATTACTTCCCTCTTTTGAAAATTATGCTTACCAATATCTACTTAAATTTGAAATCATTATTTTTCAGATACTGATGACTGGAAGATGGTAGAATCGTTAGTGCGTCGAAGAAAATGCTTAGCAACATTTCTTCTGACTTTATGTTCTGAATTCAGATTCCACTGAGCTCAGCATTACTTTTCATCTTTCGGGAACAATAATATTAGTACCAGCTGCGCATTAGGATCGATGAAATTGACTCGCCCCACTCCTCAAGATTAAATGCTTTGTGCCTATAGTAGAAATAATTCTTTTTCAGTTATTGCATCGAAGGTAAGGGCTGAATGAGCCAACGATTCGACATGTTACATTCATAGAAAGAAGAATGGTGAAGAGCACTATCCTTCCTTTCACCGAGTGTATGAGTAATGTATGAATAATGATTCCGACTGATAAGTGACATTTATTCTTCATTTTGATTTTGACTTTCATAAGGAGAATGAGAAACAAAATCCGACCAAGGATTCACTGGTCGATCGGTGAGTTTTCGTGCTACAAACGTCTGGGTCAGCGGCAGTCCGTTGCAGTTTCATAACTGGATCCGACATGTCTCATTCTATATGCGCCGTAGAAAAAGGTCATGAAACCAAGTTTTTGGGTCACTTCCACGCCATCGGCACCCCCCCCCCACATATGTATATATATATATAAAATATATATATGTGTGTGTACACCCGAGTTGAAATATGGTAATGAGATATTTATTTTCAGAACAAAGAATGAAGTTTTCCTCCTCACTGACCTACATTATCACTTGACCAAGTCAAATTCATTGAAAAAAAGTCTTTATTACGTGTTAAATTCGAAAGACGCCTACCTTTGCCTTATTTGCTTTTCTTCTAATTCTATTCGGACAGATCACATGACATCATCGCTCACTAGTTTACTCTCCTACTTTTATTTGCTCTGTGTCTAATGTTAAGCTGACAAGGTTTCTGGGTCACCATTAACTGGAATGCAAGCGTAATGTTTGCAGCGCAGTCAGAGCAGTAATATATTTTATAACTGCCTGTACCTATGAAAACAGGTACTACTACATGACCGAGCGACGAAGTGACAGGCGGTTATGAGTAAACATGAAAAACATATAAATAAACAATAAGACCGACAGAAAAAAAAAAGGAAAAAAGAAAAGAGAGAAACAAAGAAAGTAACAATTATCAAGATATGTAATCCTAGGCCAGCTCTGACTGAACAAAGCTATCTCCAAAGGCAGTCCAACTGTGACCAATCCTTCTGTTTGCGTATCATTGCCCAGTGTATCCCACATTTCTTTCGAGGGAGCGGCTTCCTCGAAGGATGTGAAAAAAAATTACAAATTGATTTTATTACATTTCTAGAATCTATCGCTAGCAAAACGAGCCTGTACATAGGTACTTGTGTTGCTTGGAGGAGTAGTCCAATTTCCCTCTAATCTCACTGCCTTCAGAAAAAAATACATTAGTTAGGTTATCTAGCGTAACCCTAAAAAGTGGTTACGCTAGAGTGGAACGACTTTGATTGCAGGTTTACTCAATCAACTGAAATTCACTTTATTGAGGAATAGAAAACATCAACAGAATACGAACTCAGAATATAGAGGATAGCTGTTTATTCCGACTCGTTACCATTTCTCCCTCTCTGCTCCACGTCTAAAAGCTAATTAATAAGTTTGTCTCTTCAAACCAATACATACATATTTTTGCTGTGGGAAATGGTCGATTAAATCGATCTCAGTACTTGGCGGCTTTGCAAGCGTGTCTGGAAAGGGTTGTTTCCATGGCTTTTACAGGTCATCATCACAGACGTGGAAATCGATGCAGTTAACAGTCTTTCCTTAGCGTAGCTAAAAGAGGATGAGGAATCCTTTTTCCAGGACAGTATATTTATGAGGTAGCATATATATATATATATATATATA